>NC_090449.1:1060168562-1060468562 GCF_031143425.1 Pleurodeles waltl
AAGTTGTCAATGCGGAGCAATGTCAGTAAGCGGGTCCTTGTTGTAGGAAAGTACCATCTTGCCTGGCATGTTACCCCCATTTTTCACTGTATATATGTTGTTTTAGTTGTATGTGTCACTGGGACCCTGGTAACCCAGGGCCCCAGTGCTCATAAGTGTGCCTGAATGTGTTACCTGTGTAGTGACTAACTGTCTCACTGAGGCTCTGCTAATCAGAACCTCAGTGGTTATGCTCTCTCATTTCTTTCCAAAGTGTCACTGACAGGCTAGTGACCATTTTTACCAATTTACATTGGCTTACTGGAACACCCTTATAATTCCCTAGTATATGGTACTGAGGTACCCAGGGTATTGGGGTTCCAGGAGATCCCTATGGGCTGCAGCATTTCTTTTGCCACCCATAGGGAGCTCTGACAATTCTTACACAGGCCTGCCACTGCAGCCTGAGTGAAATAACGTCCAATTTATTTCACAGCCATTTTACACTGCACTTATGTAACTTATAAGTCACCTATATGTCTAACCTTTACCTGGTAAAGGTTAGGTGCAAAGTTACTTAGTGTGAGGGCACCCTGGCACTAGCCAAGGTGCCCCCACATTGTTCAGAGCCAATTCACTGAACTTTGTGAGTGCGGGGACACCATTACACGCGTGCACTACATATAGGTCACTACCTATATGTAGCTTCACCATGGTAACTCCGAATATGGCCATGTAACATGTCTATGATCATGGAATTGCCCCCTCTATGCCATCCTGGCATTGTTGGTACAATTCCATGATCCCAGTGATCTGTAGCACAGACCCTGGTACTGCCAGACTGCCCTTCCTGGGGTTTCTCTGCAGCTGCTGCTGCTGCCAACCCCTCAGACAGGCAGCTGCCCTCCTGGGGTCCAGCCAGGCCTGGCCCAGGATGGCAGAACAAAGAACTTCCTCTGAGAGAGGGTGTGACACCCTCTCCCTTTGGAAAATGGTGTGAAGGCAGGGGAGGAGTAGCCTCCCCCAGCCTCTGGAAATGCTTTGTTGGGCACAGATGTGCCCAATTCTGCATAAGCCAGTCTACACCGGTTCAGGGACCCCTTAGCCCCTGCTCTGGCGCGAAACTGGACAAAGGAAAGGGGAGTGACCACTCCCCTGACCTGCACCTCCCCTGGGAGGTGTCCAGAGCTCCTCCAGTGTGCTCCAGACCTCTGCCATCTTGGAAACAGAGGTGCTGCTGGCACACTGGACTGCTCTGAGTGGCCAGTGCCACCAGGTGACGTCAGAGACTCCTTGTGATAGGCTCCTTCAGGTGTTAGTAGCCTTTCCTCTCTCCTAGGTAGCCAAACCCTCTTTTCTGGCTATTTAGGGTCTCTGTCTCTGGGGAAACTTTAGATAACGAATGCATGAGCTCAGCCGAGTTCCTCTGCATCTCCCTCTTCACCTTCTGATAAGGAATCGACCGCTGACCGCGCTGGAAGCCTGCAAACCTGCAACATAGTAGCAAAGACGACTACTGCAACTCTGTAACGCTGATCCTGCCGCCTTCTCGACTGTTTTCCTGCTTGTGCATGCTGTGGGGGTAGTCTGCCTCCTCTCTGCACCAGAAGCTCCGAAGAAATCTCCCGTGGGTCGACGGAATCTTCCCCCTGCAACCGCAGGCACCAAAAAGCTGCATTACCGGTCCCTTGGGTCTCCTCTCAACACGACGAGCGAGGTCCCTCGAATCCAGCGACACCGTCCAAGTGACTCCCACAGTCCAGTGACTCTTCAGCCCGAGTTTGGTGGAGGTAAGTCCTTGCCTCACCTCGCTGGGCTGCATTGCTGGGAACCGCGACTTTGCAAGCTTCTCCGGCCCCTGTGCACTTCCGGCGGAAATCCTGTGTGCACAGCCAAGCCTGGGTCCACGGCACTCTAACCTGCATTGCACGACTTTCTAAGTTGGTCTCCGGCGACGTGGGACTCCTTTGTGCAACTTCGGCGAGCACCGTTTCACGCATCCTCGTAGTGCCTGTTTCTGGCACTTCTCCGGGTGCTACCTGCTTCAGTGAGGGCTCCTTGTCTTGCTCGACGTCCCCTCTCTCTGCAGGTCCAATTTGCGACCTCCTGGTCCCTCCTGGGCCCCAGCAGCGTCCAAAAACGCCAAACGCACGATTTGCGTGTAGCAAGGCTTGTTGGCGTCCATCCGGCGGGAAAACACTTCTGCACGACTCTCCAAGGCGTGGGGGATCCATCCTCCAAAGGGGAAGTCTCTAGCCCTTGTCGTTCCTGCAGTATTCACAGTTCTTCAGCCTAGTAAGAGCTTCTTTGCACCAACCGCTGGCATTTCTTGGGCATCTGCCCATCTCCGAGCTGCTTGTGACTTTTGGACTTGGTCCCCTTGCTCCACAGGTACCTTCAGACAGGAATCCATCGTTGTTGCATTGCTGATTTGTGTTTTCCTTGCATTCTCCCTCTAACACGACTATTTTGTCCTTAGGGGAACTTTGGTGCACTTTGCACTCACTTTTCAGGGTCTTGGGGAGGGTTATTTTTCTAACTCTCACTATTTTCTAATAGTCCCAGCGACCCTCTACAAGGTCACATAGGTTTGGGGTCCATTCGTGGTTCGCATTCCACTTCTGGAGTATATGGTTTGTGTTGCCCCTATCCCTATGTTTCCCCATTGCATCCTATTGTAACTATACATTGTTTGCACTGTTTTCTAAGACTATACTGCATATTTTTGCTATTGTGTATATATATCTTGTGTATATTTCCTATCCTCTCACTGAGGGTACACTCTAAGATACTTTGGCATATTGTCATAAAAATAAAGTACCTTTATTTTTAGTATAACTGTGTATTGTGTTTTCTTATGATATTGTGCATATGACACTAAGTGGTACTGTGGTAGCTTCACACGTCTCCTAGTTCAGCCTAAGCTGCTCTGCTAAGCTACCATTATCTATCAGCCTAAGCTGCTAGACACCCTATACACTAATAAGGGATAACTGGGCCTGGTGCAAGGTGCAAGTACCCCTTGGTACTCACTACAAGCCAGTCCAGCCTCCTACACTTGTAAAATAAAAATTTTAGATCAATAGTTCCCAACCTGTGGTCCGGGGACAAGGGGGTTCCACGAAACCTCCTCAGGGGGGCGATGACTGCTTAGAAAAATACATAATATTAACAGATTAATAAAGTGTATATACATAAAGTGGCTAAATGTACAATTGAAAATTTTTAAACGTACTGTACAGGTCATGGAATTTGAAATTGGAGGCTAAAAATGAAATTAGTATCTTCGGATTGATCCGTGGGAGCCGCGCAGGTGCTCCAAACAGAATGTAGTTTGGATGATGTGTGGTTTCAATTGAATTTAGAAAAGCTCCAAACTTCCTATTAAAATTACATTTTTTATTTTTTTACATATATTTATTTGCAAATTGTGTTTGATGAATGCTTGTATTTTTTGTGTATTGTTTTGAGTTTTAAATCATCTACAGTGTTTAGGCCGGGATCCCTGGCTTCCAGTGATGACTCAGTGGGGGAGGGTCCCCGATTCCAATAATGATAAAGTGGGGGTCTCTAGGTTCCCGCAATGATAAAGTGGGGGTTCACAGAAGTCAAAAGGTTGGGAACCGCTGTGTTAGATGTTATATCACACAGTAATTGATTATAGACTCTGAGAATTAGAACGTGGTTGATTGAATTGAGAATTAGCTTCTCTTAGTATCCAATATTGTTAATAATTTATTGATTTTAAATGTGATTAGAAATGCATTATGATGTGTATAGATATGTGTGTGTTGCAGCCTTGAAAAAGAGGTGGTACCTCGAAACATGTGTTTGCTGTGTTCTAATAGATGAGGATTGTGTCCTAATTATAACATGCAATAAAAGAAGCAAGATTGTAAGAAAGGTTTGAGTTCATCATCATTTACAGCATTAATTTTATAAAATCATTGATGATCGTTCTCTTATTGAAGCAATATTAATCTGTACTGCACCAGTGGGGTTTGGTGCTAGAGGAGTGAGGCCCCACGTACTTTTTCTCCTGACCCCTTTTCAGAGGCAGCCCCTCCACTATGGCGGAGAAGTGTTGCCCCGCTGCAGAAAGCAGAAAAATAAAGTGATAAAAGAAGTATTTTATTATTACTTTATTTTTCCGATTTCTTAGGGCGGGGCCAACATCCTCCATGTCAGCACAGGGAGGCATGGGATGCGCACTTCTAAATGCGCATGTCAGTTTGGCCGGCCGTCTGAAGCTGTTTCACAGTTGGGTGGAGACCAAGGGCAGTCTCCCACTCCCTCCCTGGGCAGCATTACATCCCACTCAGGCCAATCCAAGTGCTTCTCTCATGCTGGGTAACATCATGGGAGAAGCATCAGGATTGGGTGGGGAGGGGAGGAAGAAGAGAAGATTTTACCAAGGCGGTGGGAGCAGCGGAACACCAAGGTGGCAGGTACTTTTTTTTATTGCCCCCGCCCCACGCGCTGCCGCCACCCGTTCCTGGCAGCAGTCACCACTGCCCCTTTTTCTTGGAATCTGTGTCAAGCTCTGTGTGCACAGAACACATACCCAGCCCTCTTTGCCTTTAAAAGTCAGTGGCCTCTTTGGAAATCGCCCATTCAATTTAGAGGTGGGCAGCCCGCTGAACGCCCTAGTCAGGTTTGAACCATGTGTTTGGCTCTAGCCCAGCTCCAGGTCCTCTTGGAACCTCAAGCCCAATATCTGATGTACTAAAGTGAAAAGCTCCGTGATTTAAGGAAGCACACTTTATTCAGTTTTGAAATCACCTTATCATAGTCTAACATGATGTTTGTGGCACGATTTGAATCCGTGCTTAATTTGTGCTTGTTGTTTCCGGTGCTGAGCACCGGCACTTATTTTTGAGGGCCGGGGCTTATTCTTCTGCCTCAAGCATTTGTTGCGAGCAAAAGACACATATGAGAAAGACGGAGGAAGGGAAAAAGAGTCACAAAGGGAGAAAGCAGAAAGCTGCAAGTGTGAGCTGGAGGGGTAGGGAGTAGCTGTACATGGATTGAAAAGGCCCGAGATGGCTTCAGGATTACGCCTCCTCAGTATTCTGTGTTACCACATTTAATTGCAGCAGCCGCATGTTTAAGGGGAGGGCTTTGGGCACCGGCATGTTTTTATTGACAAATTAAGCAATGATTTGCATGCCAGCTATTTTCGGGGCTCGGCTCTTGCACGGGCTCTTAAAGACGAGCCAGACCCTCGGCTCGGCTCTGGCCCGGCAGTCCCTGTTCATTTGTTGGCTCGCCCACCTCTAATTCCATTTCGAGCGTAGATGAATCGTGAAAAAATCACCTCTCTCTAGAATAGAGAGAGCCCTCGGCGTGTTTTTTTCTCTCCTTTTTACAGATTCTCACTAAAATGCCCCCTGCATGCCTTCTTCCTTCAGGAAGTGGCGCCTTCAAATAAATCACGCAGGACTGACAACAAAGCACACAGAAGAGCGTCTCCGAACACACGAGGATGTCTCTTTCATTTCTTCTTAAGTGTTTTACGAGCTATCGCTGCTGCTGGAATTAAATGAAAAGCAATTTCAGCGCTAAAATGACCCGAGAACGGCTCAATATAATTTCCTTCCTCTCCAAGCCCCTTCAGTTTTAAAATGGGCCCCTCCTCCTTATCCATCCATTTTGTAAATATTCGTCCTCTCAATCTAGATTGTATTTTATTTAAGAGATATAAAGTGCCTATGGCCATCTTAAACAGCTTCCAAGCGGTCACAAGTCATACAAAAACAACGACCAAATAAATCAGGCAGGAAGGGTGTTTTGGGAGTGAAAGAGTGGCTTGAGGGGCCACAGGTCAGTGTCATCGCCACCCACAAATGGCGCTGGAGCAATATTCAGGGCCTAATTACGAGTCGCGCGGTCACTAGCCGCCAGGCTCGCTGTGGCGGTCTGGACCGCTGCTACCAGGTTACCACCGTCTCTGCCAGGATCGATGATCCCAACGGGCTGACGGTGGATGCAGGTTGCAATCAGCCAGGGCGGTGCTGCATGCAGCACTGATGATTACAACAAAAGGCAGGGAGAGAACAGGTGCAGGGGGCCACGGGGTCCCCTGCACTGCCCATGTCTGTGTGATGTGCAGGCAATGCGAATTACAAGGGTGCTGGTGATCCTTGCGGGGAACAGCATTCCCGCTGGTTCGCTTACGAGCTGGGGACAATGCTGCCGGCACTTTCCCACTGGGCTGACCGGCGGAAAAGTCATAACGGGGCCGGCGAGGAGGTTGCCACTACAGTGGCGGCCAACCTGTCGGCCAAAAGCGGACAGGTGTCCCCATCCGCCAAACACGTACTGTGGGCCTCAAAGCGGTGCTGCTGCCATCAATGTTATGTCAAAGGAAGTCATTTGGATTATGAAAAAACCAAGAAATCGAAGTGTCACTGAAAGAACAAATGTTGCAATGAGCCAGCCCATTCGGCAGGAGAATGTTAAGGGTGTGCTGTGTAGCTGGTAGTGCATTGTGGACACACTGCCACAATGGTGTGGTAGCGCACGTAACTTACAGAGAGCACATTTTCTATTGAAATGCCCAATAAATGTACATAGACGTAGTTTTACTGATAAAACTAAATAATATGTAGAAATCAAGTTTCAGCAAATATTTGTCACTGGTGCATCACCATACTATGTAGAAATCAAGTTTCTGCAAATATTTATCACTGGTAAATCACCAAGAAAGTTTCTTGACTTGTTTGGGTTCTATTCAAGTCTTTGTTTCCATCACACTTTAGAATTACAAAAAATGTGCTTCATTTTTGCTTTCCTAACTGCTGATACATTGTGAAATATTTGTCTAGTTCATTTACAGGTATTTAAATGTAGTCGTGTGTCATCCTACTGCTTTTTCTTTCACATTACTTGCGACGTCATCCACATACACCTTTTAATGTTCAATGTGGCCAACTAGATGAAGCCTTAGACATTTCTGCAAGCTTACGGCAAGAAGACCCTGGCTGGTGCTGCACGCGCAGAGAGCGGAGTGAGCTGTATCCTGTGAGGTGTGAGGCGTGAGCTGTGTTGAGTCAGGGCACTTGAAGAAAACAGGGTCTGTGACTTGTCCTTTTGGGAGGCCTCCAAAATCTTTTAACCTTTCTAACTTGGATGCGCGGCCTAGAATCTGGCCATTAGTGGCATAACACAAAATTATGCCCCCCCCTTGCAGAATATGAAGAACGGTCCCTGAGTCTCCCATATATCACAGACATTCATTGGCCTTGGGTTGAATTAAGGACCGCTAGAGGGTTTGGGCCCCCCTACACCGCAGGGGCTGCAGGGGTCTGCTTTACAGAAGCCCTAAAAAAGGCTGTATCATCTTTTGACCTTGCTTTACTGTCCTCATGTGAGATAGGGCTTTGCTTCCCCTGTGGTTTTTCCAGAGGTTTAGTTTTTTTAGAAAATGCATTTTATTAAAGTTTCAGAATATTATGACATTCATGCCATGCATAGTACACATAGACACAACTTATATAACAAAAAAACAATGAATGGGGGAAAAAAGTCACCCCCCCTTCCCTCTCGTCTCCTCCCTCCCCTGAACATGTGCTGTTAGTTATACAATAATTTCAGGATTAAGACTCTACAAGAATCTAAAGTTCATCTTGCCCTGGCATCGGTCTACAGCCATCAGCAGCGTCCCTGGTCAACATATTGTACAAGGTCCCCCAAGTGGCTTTTAGCCAAATAGGTTCAGGCCCATATTTATACTTTTTTACCGCTGCATTCTGTGAATCGGCCCCTTTGCAACTTGAAAAATGCTTTGTACATCTGGCCCTCAATGCGAAAAGGCTCACCCGTCCTGTCTACCAGATCACAAGTCCTAAAAAAAGTAGTGGGGAACTAACCAAGTGACACAGTGTGCAAGTGACATCATGGCATGTGACATCACAGCACGTGACATCACAGCACGTGACATCGCACGCGGCATCATTGGACGTGACATCACAAGAAGTGACATCAGATATTAAGACCTCACACATCTGTTTTCACATTTTCACTCTTTTCACAGGGTGCACACTATCTACCGTGCCAAGAGGTTGTGCCCTATGTGTATATGCTAAACCTGTTCCAGTGTAATCACCGGGACACATTCAGCAGCACTTGCGCATTGTGTGTTTTTGTTCTGAGCAGGGGAGTGCGGGTGTGGAGGGGACTTATCAGATTTCAGCTGGGCCTATAACAAAGGCCAAAATTAAGGAGCCATCAACCCTCCTTTTGTTAGGTTATCCTGGCTGGGACCTATTGGAAGCCTCACACCTGAATGCAATGGAGAAGAAACAAAGTCACACAGCGTATCACTTCACAGGTACTTAAGAGAGGCATGCTTTCGACTTTTTTAAGTCCCCTATACAAAAGAGATATGCATGCACTGTCAATCAGCATTTCCAAAGCACAGCAGACCACCCCTGGGGTACCTGGGCACTGAGGATGCCAAGTCTCCGTTGAACTGCCAGGTCTTGAGTTTCTTTCTGAAGTCTGCTAGGGAGGGTGCTGCTCAGAGGTGAGGGGGGCAGGTTGTTCCAGGTTTTGACAGCAATGTAGGAGAAGAAGCCCCTCTGCGGCTGCAATGAATGCAGGTGAATGTGGGTGGTGGGTGCAAGAAAGGAGGTGCGTAGTTATCAAGAGGAAAGATGGAAGTTCAGTCAATGGTTGATGTAGGATGGTTCTTGATTGTGTAGAGCTTTGTATGCGTGCATGAGGTTCTTGAACTGGTATCTCTTCTGGATGGGGAGCCAGTGGCGGTTTTCTGTGGCTGGGATGTGATGTGGGTCAGTTTGGGGAGGTCCAGGATGAGCCTGTCTGCTGCATTCTGTGTGGTCTGGAGACTTTTGAGGAGCTGGGAGGAGATGCCTGAGTAGAGAGCATTGCCGTAGTCAAGACGGCTGGTGACGAGGGCCTGGGTGATGGTTTTTCTGGGGAATTAGTCGACAATTTTTTAGATCATTGGGGTAGGTGGAGGGTTTCTTTAGAAGGGATCTGACCCCTACGTCTTTCCATCTGTCCAGGAAGGCTGCCATGGAGATGAAGGTGTTGATGATGCTGGTGAGTTTGGTGCTGATTGGGATGATTCCGAGGTTGAAGAGTCAGTGGGAGCAGGGGTCGGTGGGCGTGCCAAAGTGGATGGAAGACATGTTGCGGTGATGGTCTGAGTGGTGAGCTGAGAACAGGTGGTGATAATTTGGCTGGTGTGCGTTGCTTGATTGAGGTTGAGAGAAGTGGGTTGGGGGTCGAATTTGTTGTAGATGGAGGCAATCTTGGTGTGGAAGTATTCCGAGAGGGAGTCGTAGAGTTCATGGGGTGGGGTGGATGGTATTATCTGTGGCTGTAGGGTTAAAGAATTCCTTGACTATTTTGAAGAGTCCTCCATGTGGTTGGCCGCTGTGTCGAAGCGGGCTGTGATGGCTGCTTCCTTGGCTTCCTTGATGAGTAGGTGGTAGTTGCTGAGAGGCTGCTTTATGAGCAGCTCTGTTGTAGTGGTTCCTTGTGGCGTGACATAATTTCTCGAGTCAGTAATACTTGTGCTTGCTGGTGCTGAGCTCTGGGGTGTACCAGCTGTCGTGTTTAGATGTTTTGCTGGTTTTTGTTGGTTTCCACAGGGCAACTCTGTTGGCTCACTTGGAGATTCATGTGGAGAAGTTCTGGATGGCTTGGTCAGGGTCTGATGTTTTTTGTTTGGTGGTGCTGAGTGTCTGTGTCCATTTGGTCTTGGTTACCTTGCTCTTGGTGTGGTGGGAGATGCTGTGATGCTTGGAAATGGCGTGCTGAGCGTTGGAGATCATGAAGTGGATGATGGCGTGGTTGGTCCAGGTGAGTTCTGTGACATGGTTGAATTTGATTCTGTCGCTGGCGGTGAAGATGGTGTCAAGACCTTATGTGGGTTGGTGACCAGCTGTGTGAGGCCAATGTTGACGCACTAAAAATGTCAGATATGTTGGTCTGTCAGAGCATTTTCACAAATAATTTAAATACCATTTCTTTGTTGTATTTATTTTATAGTACTACTCATCCCAATGCAGTGTGTCAGAGCGCTTTACATTGCACATACACATTATACATTGTCAATAAAGCATATGTGTGTAAATCAATGGACAGGATGTTACATGAGACAGTGAGGGTTATGAGGTGTAGTTGCCACATGGCCTTCATAGCTCACTGTGCTCTATTAGAAGGATAACAATTTATGAACTCCAAGTAACAAAGGGATGTCTGTGTTAAAAGCAGTAACCCATTTACATAAAATAAAATCTGTCATCTGTGTGTCACATAGGGGGTCATTACGACCTCGGCGGTCTTTTCGCAAGACCGCGAGGTACCGCCGTGCTGAAGACCGCCAGTGGTGGCGGTCTTCTGCGCCGCGTATTATGACCGCTGGCAGCCCGCCGTCCTTTTTCGGACGGAAAGCCGCCAGCAGCCATACTGGCGGACGGCGGGAAAGTGGAGGTTGCTCACCCTCCACCGCCACGTCAACAGAACACCGCCCACTGAATCACGTCCCATGATTCGGTGTGGCGGTGTTCTGGTGACGGTGTTCTGGTGGCGGAGCTGCCCCCATGGATCCTGTCCCCTCCCGGAGGATCAACGGACAAGGTAAGTTGATCGTCCGTTAGGGAAGGGGGTGGGGGGTGTTGTGTGTTGTGTGTTGTGTGCGTGCATGGGGGTGTGCGTGTGGGAGTGTAGAGGGGGTGAGTGAGTGAGTGAGTGTATGCATGCAGGGGGGTGTTGTGTGTATGGGGAATGTGTGCGGGTCGGACGGTGTGCATGTCTGTGTGTATGTGTGTGGATATGTGTTGTCGGGGTGTATATGTGCGTGTAGGGGTGTGTATATGTGCATGTTGGGAGTGCGTGCCTGTAGGGGTGTGTATATGTGCATGTTGGGGGTGTGTGCGTGTAGGGGTGTGTATATGTGCATGTTCGGGGTCGGGTGGGAAGGGGAGGGGAGTTGTGCCACCTTTGGGGGGTGGCAGGGGGTTGTGGGGGGGACGATTCGTGGGGGGTAGCGGGGTGGGGGAGACCCCTATCAGTGCCAGGGAAGGAATTCCCTGGCACTGATAGTGCCTACCGCCATGGATCTCATGGCGGTTCCCAAACACCCGAGATCCATGGCGGTTTGCAGGGTCCTGATACCGTTGGCGGTCTAGTGACAACCGCTGGGCTGGAGACCGCAATCTCCAGCCCAGCGGTCTTCAACGCCATGGCGGTCGGAATGGTGAACTGGCGGATGACGCAGCGGTAACCGCCGCGGTCATAATTCCATTTTTTTCCGCTGGCCTGTTTGCGGTCTTACCGCCGCTTTACCACCAACCGCCAGGGTCGTAATGAGGGCCATAATGTGCTTTGCAGGAGACATATTAACCGTCTGCGCTACTTTGATTCAAAACTGGGACTATACAAAATACACATCTCTGCAGCAAATACGTTAACCTCCAGAGTTATCTTACCATTATTATTATTCCCTCAGATTTAATTGCCATTTAAAGATCACTGCAGCAGGTGCCTTTACCCCATAGTATATTTCAAAACACAAAGTTTGCAATCTGTCAAGCAGAACAGAGTTACTGTCACGTTTCACCTTCTTTGTTTCTTTTTGAAGAGTTATTAAAAATAAATGTATAAAATGAGGCACAGATTTTACGCTGGGTTGCGTCACTTTTTTGGCACAGCCATGACGCAAAATCTAATTTGTTAAATATTGTAATGTGCTCAAATGTGCTAATGATACACCTGCTAAATATATGTGTGAGGTCTTAAGATCTGATGTTACTTCTTGTGATATCACCTCTTGTGATGCCACGTGCGATGTCATGCATTGTGATGTCACATGCCATGATGTCACTTGCAGACTTGTGGTCTGACTACGTGACGTCAGCATCCCGGGCTGCGTAGGGCAGTGCCCAAGCATTCACGTACACCCACCATCATGTAACATTTTACGTCACATCACCAACCCTGACTGTGCAAGGCAGCACACACAGAACCTTCTGTTCTGTGTAAACTCTCCCACCCTGGGAGTAAAGCAGTGTATAAATGTAAATATCTAAATAACCTCTAACCTTCTATATTACCTTACCAACTTTGGCTGAGCTGAACACACTGTTCATACATTCATCTATGCTCATCACTACAGCAATCCATTCCAAGGCAAACAAGCATGAGCAAAGCCAGTAGGTCTGGCCAGGGCAAGCTGGTACCATCATTATAGTTCTTATTCTTTATTGCAAGCATATGCCACAAAATGAAATGAAAAAAGAGAAAAGCTGCCCGTAAAGCTATCAGTCTAGCAGGCAGGTGTACTCAGAACAGGTCAGGAATTGTTCTTATCTTTAATGCACATAACAGGTGAAAAGAAAATGTAGTACTAGCTTTGAATTACTATTCACTGAATACATAATTTAAAAACACAAGGATAACTATAAAAAGTAAAAGAAAAGTGTTATTAGTGAAAAGGATACAACACTGGCAAAGTAATGTGTTAGGTCTGTTACTTAGTGCACTTCTTTTTAGGGAGATGTGCACATGCAAACAGGTATAGATTAAGGTATTTTTATTAATAATTGTTTTAATTACATGACGGCAAAAACAGATAAGATTGTTTCTGGACCAGATCTAAATAATGGTGCTTCACATTCTAAGGGCTCACACTCGGTACCCCCTTAGGGTGCAGACTTCAGGATAAAACTAGTGCAACCAGAGAGCTGGGAAGTCCACCTTCATCCCACAGTGCAAAGATGTAGGCGTGGACAAAGTGGGCTCTGGCCCAGGGCCCCAGCCTTGCAGGGGGGCCCTTATACAGCCAGCTCTGTCCTGTAGAGATTCCTGCCCTGATGACCTTGAATAATTCTTAACATATTGTTTTAAATACCGTTTATCTTTATTTTCAATGAGGGTGATCTGTAGGAGTCTATTACAGACATTTTGCAGAGGGCCTTTGTGTTTCATTCAACATCCATAAAAAAAAGTTTCTTTTGAAGTGAAACAGGACCTCACATATGAGAAATGGGAGGGTGTCACAGAGATTATTTGCAGTCATATCCCTGAGCTGCTGCTGTGTGACAATGTTGAAAACACAGGTCACTATCCCTGAATGTTAGCTGTAAACAGATTCAGAATTTGGGGGATGTGTGCCTGTGCGCTGTCAGTGACCTGGCTAAAGAGGGCATGAAAGAGCAGACATTGGATCATAAATTCAAGCTGTTCCGAACAAGGGGCCCCAAAATATGTTTGGCCCAGGGACCCCCAAATCCTTAAGATGTCCCTGCATGCACAGAATTACAATATCACACTCTGCCTAGAGTATGACTGGTCATCTTGGTAGACACCAGCATCTCCTCTCCCTCCAGTCTTTACACGTGAGGCTTCGTCTCCAGGGTAAAGACGTTTGGCACTCAAAGCCTCCTTTTCAAATTGGATTGATAGCTTCTGCCCCAGTGGGCAGCTGCTCTTGAGAAAGACATATTGTAGAAAGTGAGCCCAATCACCAACAGGACCTTCCCAAGGTCACCTGCCCCAACAGGGAGGGCGGGAGTGATGCAGGACTGCGGGAGTCAAGAGTAGGACTTGGAGTAATAAAGATTACTTGTAAGTAACCTGGGAATTACAACCTTGTCTCTAGTCCTTTTCATAGTCCTTGCATGGAAGAGGATAGCAATCACATGCCGTGTAACGTCACACACCGAGCTAGTGGCGTGCAATTACATTCGACGATATTTTAATAATAGAAAAAGACCCACTTCAGACTCATAGCTCCCAAAGCACTGAGGTGCCCTAGCAGAAGAAGAGGAAGCCACACTGAGCACAGCAGCCCCAAAGGCAGCAGCTAAATGTTCAAACAGTATCTGGAAACAACGGTAGCAAAAGAAACCCAAGTGGCAGCCTTGCACGTCTCTAACAGCAAAGCCCTTTACACTCAGCTCAAGAGACCTTTCAAGAGAGTCACCCAAGTCCCCCTACAGAAGGGAGCTTGTGTGGGACAAATCAATAACCAGCGAAGTGACCCACTGTTGTGATGGCAGAGGATTTGACCCCCAAATAACCATGGCCATGAAAACAAGGGCTTGGGCCTGCGGAAAGCCTCAGTAGGGACCAGCTAAACTTGTAATATCTGAGAAACTAGAAAACTAATCAAGCTGGACCTGAAGCCTCAGGACTCAGAGTAGTAACATCCAGGAGCAGGAATAGGACAGACCCTTTGGCATGGCAGCCTTTGATAAATCCATAACCAGACCTTCAGGAAGGACTCAAAGGTGGAGCCGCTAACTCCTGAAAGGACATAGCTAAAGTAATGGTGCACCCTTCAATTATAGGAAGCAACTAGAAGGGTTCAAAGGGAGTACTTTTAGATGCAAAATAAAAATAGGAAGGTCTGCAGAGGGCAGCATGGGCCTCACCCCAAGACAGACACACTCAATGCCCGTCAGAAATCAAGAGATATACCCATGAGCAGCAGGGCTCATGAAACAAGTGGATGGTAGCCAACTGGTGCGCCTAAGAGGAAGGAGCCAAACTCAATTCAAACCCATCCTGTAGAAAATCAAGAATCTGCATTATGTCACAAGCCAACGGAAGAGAAGTGCAATCCTCACCTCGCACTCAAAAGGATCATCAATACTGATGGAGTGCTAGCCCCTGTTCTTACCATTCCTTTTGCAATAGATCTTTTTCGGATGTCTGAGAGGTATAGGAGGGTTAGTTTCAATCCACAATTCAATTAACAGTGCCACCCATTGAATCTCACATTAAGGACCAAAAAATGGTAAATAAAGTTGAATGAATTTTATTACAAATTAAGGACCAAACTAATGTAGACGAATCTCAAAAACACGCTCTATAAGTACAGAATTACCAAGAGTGAACCGAAACGTCGGATAAGAATAAGTTGCAAACCCATAAGGTACACGAGAATTTCAGTTGAAGCAATACAACAGAGAAGAAACAGAATTTAATGATCAGTGTACAGTTCTCAATCCTCTTGTCTATGCATGAACAAATCTTAAGTACTCTAAACTAATCCTAAACTAAGTTAGAGTCAAGAAACCTTAGTTAATTCTGGGGAAACAGGAAGGTGTCAGCATAGTGGAGACCTCTGTCAAATTTCTCCAGTCGAGGTGTTGTATGGCATAAAGCCATACAAAGAGAATAAAGGCAGAGACGTCTGTACCCCTCAGAGTTCAGGCAAAATCTGCTCTTGACTAACAGTGTGAATACCAAATAAGCCCACAGAACTGTCGAGAACTCCACATCATCAGCACCAGTAGTTTTCCATCTTCCCACATTTGCAATTGGCAACTCCATTCAATTCTCCCATCTCCCAGTTTGAACATCCGGATGACCTTGAATGTCTCCCTGCTCCAGATACAATGAGAAAGGAGTTCTTAGTTTGTTAGCACCCCTTGTCGTTGCCAAAATATCCTCCCAGACCTCACTATCTCTAAAACACAATGTGCCTTTCGCTAACCCTGGAATCACATGAACACACCTGCAAGAAAAAGAACATTGCAAGGCAAGCAAAACTTTACATTGAAGGTTAAACACAAGAAACCAAATGCTTAAGGCCTTTGATCATGCTAAGTTAGTAAAATAGTCAATGCACATTCAGAATACTCGATTACAAGCGCACTTTACAGATACAGAACAATTGCAACCATTCATAAAAGAAAACATGAGTACATAAAGCAAACATCAATAAACAATGTAACTTGAAATGTACAAGTGTAAATGTGAATGAGAACTACAAACTTTCATGTTAAAGTTAAACATTAGAACATACGCATACATGAATCTCTGGCCTTCCACGGTGAATGCGCTGCTAATAATATGTTTTGGTGCTTCCCTTTACATCACTAATGTTAAGGCACACAACATATATGATGTTGGTTACATGTTTATATGATTTCTGTAACATACAAGGGTGGACCCAGAACCACACTTCTCCAGTACTTAAAGTAAGCTTGAAGGGTAGAAGGGTGTATGGACTGCTGTAATGTCCATGCAACCTTAAAGTATACCGCCCCAAATATAGCATCCCTCGCTGTTCATCCTTCCAGCCATGAGGCTCAACCGGGCAAATGAGGGAAGGTGAAAACTAACCATAGAAGCTGCACAGGGAGATAGAAAGTGACCACTTCAAGTGCACCACCAAACAGCACAGTACAGGAACCAATACCAGTGAGGCAGAGAGCCATCCACCAAAATCAGAGAAACTCCTCCCTTTGGATACTGTGAAGCACTGTAAGAGTGAGAACGAATGGAAGGCAAACTACAGCAGACTAACATGGCATCCTCAGTTTGAGCCCTCCCGTCACTAAACCCTTGAGCACAATGGAGGCAACATAAGCCATCTGGATGGAGGCAAACAGGTGCATTCACGGAAGACCCAAATGTTACGATATTTCTGAATCTCAGTGCCGTGAAGATATGAGGACTGAATGCAGGTAAATATCTAGCTAAGAATCAGAGAATGAGGCAAAAGAGCTTGTGAATGAGATCAGGTTTCCCCGCAACTGGTGATATATGAATAAAGCACTTTGTTGTTCATCTGGACCAGGAGAGACATCCACTGGAATTCTACAGAATCATACTGGGTCACCGTGCACCAGATTTAATTTCCCTCCAATAAGAGAACATACTTATCTTCCTACCGGATCACAAGCCCTGAGCATATTGTGTGGTAGCCCGGCCTTTGCTGTGGGCTTGTCTAGAGAGGACCAAACACTGTGGAAGGTGAAGTTTGATACTTCTGCTGAGCTGTTCCACCATCAGCTGTGATTGAAGAAAATCCTTAAGGCAGACAGGAGCTGGAATGATCAGATCATAATTCCAGGAATATGGGTCTGAATTAATATAAGTCACTGGTATTTGCTCGGGCCACCACCCAGTCCATCGTTATTTCCGAGACACACTATGCCACCTATAGTCAAGTATAGCCTGGTTCCAGTGCTGATGAGCCCTAATAAGGGCAAAATAGGTCCTGGTTTGCTTGTGTGCCAGGTTCAGGGAAGACCTGGCCTGGCAGTTTGGGCTGAACTTTCGACATTGGTGAGGGGTCAAGACTGATTTGCTTATGGCATGGTCCAAACTGAGATGGCACTGTGAGTGAAAAAATAATGAATTGGGATGTGGCCTTTAGTGATTGCCAGCGGCTGAGATGAATTCAAGCGCTCCATCCATCACCTTGTTGTTGTTGCAGTTTAACGCCCTAAGCATGTGTGATGGGTATGCCCAGACATGGGTCTTGTGCTTAGTGTGCCATTGGAACTAAGCTACTCCTGGCTGATGAGCCTTATTAAGGGCAAAATTGGTTCTAGGTTGCTTGCATTCTGGTTCAGGGAGCACCTTGCCTGGCCAGGTGTTGCCTGCCTGGCCAGGTGTCCCTTCTGAAGCAGGATTAAGACTGATGTGCATATGGCTAGGTCCAAACTGAGGTATCATAGTCTGCGGAAAACAATGGACTGGGATGCGGCCCGAGCGATTGCCAGTGGCTGAGATTAATTCAAGCATTCCATCCATCACTTTGTTGCTCTTGCAATAACCAGAATACCTACATCTTGCCCTCAGTAGACAGTGGTCATCATATCTTCTGGGTTATGGGGACCACATTAGCTCTGTCAACAGTCTTCGCTTGAGAAACCTATTTTTACCACTTCAAACTGCAAATCTGTCAAGCTATCAATCCTTTCCTGGGCCAAATTTCATCCTCTTGTTGTTTTTTCTGGTCCAGGTGTGCATGTTTTTCCCCTTTCTGGGTGAACCTGACCCAGGAGGCCAGCTTGGATTTTGGCGGATCCCCCACGCCTTAGGTGGTTACAGAACGGCCAGGTGAAGCTGTTAAGCTTTACACACTGAGATCATGTACATTTTTAATTCACAATTTTCTTTTACACAAGCAGGTAAAATAATATTGAATGTTTGTTTGCCAGTAAACAATCATTGTAGCTGGTAAATGTAATGTAAAAGGTATTTGCAGCCAAATTATCTTGGGAAATATTTTTTCAAGAGAGAACTTCAGTCACAGGTGACAGACACATACTTGAAACCTTAATGAAGTGCAAAACAAGAGTGCTTCACCCAGCATCACCAGCAGAATTGCATGGATTCCTAGGCAATGCGTGAAGGCCTTTTGGTTGACGCATCTCCACAGGCTGGGTGCTGTTTGGCTCTCTCAGAGGTGAGGGTGAAGGGACGTTCAGAAGACTAGTAGCATTGCCAGCGTCAACTGGCATCTGTAGATCTTCCACCCCACCATCATATGTGCTGTCGTAAATAAGAACATGAGGACACACCCTACAGAGGGTCACCTTCTTCCTCAACGCCTCACCATGTCCTGATGCTTTCTCAAAAGATCTTCTAACTGGTGCTACCAACACAGTTCCAGCTCAAGTTCAGGCTGTTGGGTCCCGTCCCACACTTTGGGAAAGAAACCGGGGGTAATGGCTGTTTCATGACCATCCCCTCCTGCACCCAAGTACTGACAACACCAAACAGAGGGACCAATGATGTCTGGAATATATATTACTTCAAAGACTTTAAAATTCTGCCTTATGAAGGCAGTATGCAGCTTAACCCATTCACCTCCACCTTCTAAACTTGTGCTACAGGTTACATCTTTTCTCAAACCAGGATCCATCCACAGTAAGTTGCATCTTACACTTTTATCTTCCTTCCTTAACCTCGTTTATATTGCCGCATGACCAAGAGGCCCGTCTGCTCGTGCCGTACCAGCTCCGGGGTTTACAAGTGGAGAGTACCCCCAACCAGAGCAGTTCTCATGAGCAGGATATCTATTTTGTACCTTTCTGGTGCCCAGGCGGGTGAGGAGAGGTAAGGGTTGCCCGGTTAGATGCCTTCATTAAAAAGTCCATTGGGATTGCATCTGTGTATATCAGGTCTTGGACCAGTATTAGCACATGAGAAGTTTAGGAGATAGTTAATTGTACTGACCTCTTCTGTAGTCTTGCACCGCTCGCCTCCAAGCACCTGGGATTATCGGTTGACATGTCCCAGTCTGACAATGACAAGAGATAAGAACAACTTCTGGCAATACGCATATAGTAGGTGGCCTACAAAGAAAAATAAATGAGTCTGGGCATTTTTTCAAACAAGACCTGAACAGTAGTTTGCATCAATTGGGTCTGCTCAGGTGGTAAGGTTCACTTCCTGTTCCGTTCCCAAGCAGGAAGTGGTCATCAAGCTCATAGTGGGAGTGGTGTCCAGTTTCTGACCCTCCTGGAGGGTCCAAGGTCCTATTTAGCAGTTTCTTTGAACCACCCCATCACCTGGATGGAATGCTGAGGCGTGTATGGCAGGGATTGGATGCCGCGGCGAGGGCGGGGCGATGCTTGATGGATGGCTACAGGAAGTGCTATAAGGTTGTCTTCACATCTCATTTCAAGGCACTGGAGATGCACATCGGGTTTGTAAACAGTTCTCAGGGGCTGTCACTCTGCAGCTGGCGGAGGTACATCAATTAAGAGAGCTCGACTCCAGGGAGCGGTCCTTCTCGGTGCTTGGGAACCAGTCGCGTGGAGGCTCCGATTAGTGAGTGAGACGGGCGGGAGCGTGAGAGGCAGGAAAGGAGCAAAGGAGGGAAAAGGGAGAGAAAAAGGAAATAAGGAAAATAAAGAAGAGAAAGTGAAACGGTGGGAGGAAGGAAGGAACGAGAAAAGAAGACCAGGCATCAAGGCGCTAGCAAGGCCAGATTATCAAACAAAACCTTAGTGCCTAAGTATTGACTGCTGATGTGAGCTAAACTGGATATTTTTAAAGGTGAACTTTTCAAGTGTTTGATGTTAATTACTATATGTAAACGTCACTATTTTGGAGAAGTTGGAAATGTATTCTGGTATTTATGGTATAATGTGTTATCAAGTAAATAAATACGAAAAACCTCACGGTTTGGGTGCTCTGTGTTTATGAAAGTGTGATTTAAGTGCCACAGACATACAGCTGTGTGCAACAAGTTTTACTGAAAAGTAAGGTCGTGCTTTTTACATCTTTACAGACGGAGGTTCAGTCTATTAATCTGTTCACGGTTGTCAGCGCAGTACGAAAAGACCTACATACGATGCATAGGCCGAGGTTAGAATAAACACGATCACATGTTTAGAAATAGGAACATTATACCACACGTATAGAGTGAAACTAAAGAAAGCCTTAGCCAGCCAAAGCACGGGCAGAGACCCCTCCCCCCCCCCCCCCCCCCCCCCACGCCAGGGAGACATTGGTGTACAGAGAAGTCAGGCCTAGGTGGCGAGGTTTGACCTCTTCACGAGCCAGATGTGAGGGAACCTTTTACAATTGATTGATTAAAAAATTCTCTATAGAAGAACATCCTATTTTTCTAGGTTATCGGAAGGGCTATACCCAAATAAATATGACGGGTATTATGTTTTCACATGGAATCACATTCCATCGACCCCTAAATGAAGGCTTGCAGCCCTCTCGAGTGACCCCTTAATTCCGATGGAGGCGGTGACCTCAGTTTTTTGAGGTTTGAGGGAGCACCGTGAATAGGTTTACTGTCACCTGGACATTCCCAATGCTAAACGCCAGCAAAGTGTGGAATTAACAGGAAATCAGACCCATCATGACTGATTCACCCACAGTCCCTCACTTCTTAGAGGACTCTCAGGGTTCCTCTCATGGGGAGCCTGAATTGCTCATCCCCAGAGTTTCCGGTACCCCAGTATCAGGAACTCCAGGGGATGGAATGGGAACCCCATTTCACGGGCAACTTGTGATGAAGGCCGTGCGTCTGCAACCACTGCCAAAAACCAGGGCCCAGATTTAAGAGCCCATAGCGCCTACTTGCACCACATTGGCATCATTTGTTTTACACTAATGTGGCGATAGTATGGCAAAAATGCTTCGCCGTATTCACAAAGTGCCACAATGCATGAATTGCACCACTTTGTAAACCTTTGCGGTACATTATGCCTGCGCCAGGCATAATGTATGCAAAGGGGGCTTTTCCCTTTTTTAGAGGTGCCCAAAAAATAGTGCAATGAAATCCAAAAGATTTATGTGTGTCATTTTTTCCTGCACTTTTAACGCCCGCTCAGAGCAGACGGAAAAAGGGGGTACACCATTGTTTTCAATTGGCCTCTGGGTGCTTTGCGGGATTAACGTCAACATTCTTTAAGCTAATCCTGCAAAGCGCTGAACTAGCGTCAAAAATGTTGACCCTAGTTCCCTAACTAGCGCCATGGGGCGCCGAATATTAAATACGGCGCACACATGATGACGCTGGGGGGGGCTAAGGGGCTCAAGAAAAGTGGTGCAGCATTGAATGCAGGGCCACTTTCCTTAAATCAGGCCCCAGGCGAGCTGTACCTGATAATAATTTTTACAGGAGCATCAACAAACTCTGGCATCTTAAAAAACATTATATAGTCCAAGTTATAGGGATGAGAAGGATTAAGGTTTATAAAATCGTCAACAACATAGGGAGCAAACACAGTGGTGAATTGTTCTTAGGAGCAGTGAAGCAACTCACACTGGTTAAAAAGTTTGAAACTTCTTTGATGTTTTATGTTATTTTTTCACATCTTTCTTCAAGACAAAATGGCCTCACATTGAAAACGTATTTTACTTCAAATATTTTTTATAAGTGATCACTTATGCAGTACAAGCCGAGGAAGAGACTAAGAGGCGAGTATGGGTGATGACAACAGAAGTATCTACAGGTACTTCCACATCTCGAAGGTAGTCGCATCCAAGTCCCTGCTGCCCATATAAATCCTCCAAGGACATGAGGGATTATATCCTATAAACAGCTGAGGAGAGAGTAATTCTTCATTCCTCCAAGTCAGAGGTTCTCCTCAATCTTTGGGGCAGAATTTGACCAGGAGCTGCATCGATGTTGCATGAAAATGAAAGCATAGCTGTGAAAATCAACAACAATGTGGGGTCTAGGGAGTCCTTCTTCGAGAACTATTTAAAACAAATTACTAGAAAAGGGTACACTCGTATGGTCAATGAACTGCCGTGTTTGGTGGCTTAGTGGACTAATGTGTCCACTGTAGGTACCTGTGTTTGACCTCATGGTTACAGATTCAAATCTCAGCAGGCCCACTCAGCTTTTCATTCTTCTGAGGTTGATAAAATGAGTACTATTGAGTTGGGTAACAACAACAAACATCTGTTATTCAGCGCCAAGATACCCTTCTGGGTGAATGTGTGCTTTTGAAAATACACGTTATGGTATGCATTTGTAAAGTGCGTTTGCCAAAGCATCATGACGTGGATACCACAGAAAACTGTTAAACTGTTAACATGGCTCCAACAGAAGATGGAACTTTGTAAAAGGTATCTTGTTAACCCTTTCCTAAATTTTACTAAATTCTTTCCGGGTTGGAGGCATAGAGCAAAGGCCTTGGCAGCCGCAAAATAAAAAAAAACTCTATTTCCAAATTTGTAAGTGCCTGTTCTAGGGGCCCTTAGCAGAAAAGCCTGTGCCAGCCTAATATCTTCCTTGGGACAACAACGGAAATTGGCGACTGTAAATAGACTGTCCTGCGTACAATGACAATGGCTTTGAAAAGAATTCTGCTTTTGAGTGGTAAACAATAGAGCTGGCGAAGAATAGGTGAGATTCGCAATCTTGCAGTAGAGTTCACCACGATCTTGGTTGATGCGTCGAGCACCAGTGTACTTGCGCCAGAAAAGTATTACGAAATGATAAATAATCTATCCTGGACTGAATTGGGGCATTTAAAATAGTTACATGATGGACAGGATCAACTGCTGGCCCTCATGATTTTAGCAACTTTAAATACCAGAAACAGACTCTAGAAATGTTGGTCAATTGTACCTTTAGTGATAGTTTGGCAACAATCATCCACTGAAGTTGTTTATTTGCAGAGGATGACACAACGTTTGCACGGTGAAGGATCACTTGAGTGTTGTCGGCATACATGTAAAGGAAATTCCAAGTGCAGATAGAAACTTTGTAGAAATCTAAGCGAAGAAGAAATCACCCACCACATTGGGGCAAAGCACATCGGCGTCAAAGAAAACTACAAATGGGAGTTTAGGGATATCCCTAGAAAGGAATCAAAAGATTACTAGAAGAAGTTTTTTTAATAGGAATCACCCACAAGGGTAAAACTTGTCTAGTTACAAATGCAACTCTAAGAGCCGGTTGGAGGCTCCACCTATAAGCATTTTAGAGAAACTACTGGAAATGGTGGAATGTTTGTGGAAATCGCAGACCACGCTTGTCCAAGTGGGTATGCATGAGAGCCCTCTGTGGGCACCATTTCCTCCAAGGATTGATGTGGGTACAGGTCATCAAGACTGATGCCAACAAGGCTACTTGAAAGTGCTGAGCACAGACATCATAAGCAGGCGAGAAACAAACTGGGTTTTTGAACTATTTGCAGCTCAGAGCTCCAAGCAGACCTACAGTATCCTAAAACTACCCACCCTAGCAGCACCCCTAGCATCTTCTCCACTTGAGAAGACCACAAACCCTGCAGCCCATCCCTGACTCCTTGATGGAGAAGATCTCAGTGTTCCTGTCCATGAGCCCATGTGCCTCTTTACAACTTCCAGAGACTCTTCAGCCAGGATTTGCTGACAGCAAACCATGCATCAGGCTTCCAGGAATTGGTACAGAGCAGCTGAGCCCACAATCTCTGTGCCTTAGAGTCCCTGCCATCTTATGCAGACATCGCCGACGTGTAGGGTGGCTTTATTTGTGAAGAGCCCTCTTGCCCCACAAATGGCTTTTTGTAGTCACCACTCACGGTCAGGATCAGTTTTGGTGCGTGTTGGGCCTTGCTGCTGCATAAGTTCCAGTTACTTGTGATGTAGCTGTTCTGACAGCCGCACTACCCTGCCTCCCTTTCGGTGAGTGGTCCGTGTCATCTCATCTCTTTTACCTCCCGGTGCCCTCAGTTAAAGAGGTGGTATTCTGCCTACAGTGAAATTAACCAGACACTTTAAAGGTAAAGATATACTGTGCCCCATTGGATCCTGGCAGGGGCGAGCTTTTGGAGGACTTGGCCTAATCTGGATGGCAACACGTCAGAGATGAGATGAGGCTGTCAGTGTGCATGGTCAGCAGACCAGGCTGGCAGGTCGTTGAGGTCCTTGCCCAAAGCTGCTGTGCTACACGAATGAGACCGTAGCGGGTGTATGTTTAAAGAGAATTTATCAATGACTGCTAGAGGCTGCAGGATGAGGCAGTGCCTAAAGAAGCCTCATGGATCCTTAGATGAAAGCAGCTGCTCTCAGTCACCCTGGTAAACAGCAGCACATGTGCTTCTGAGGAGCAGGGGGCCTTGTTTAGCAAGGGGCCACAAGAAAAGTTTAGGCAGCCCGCAAGTGACCAGCGGACCGCACAGTAAGTACGAGTGATACAGCTCCTGCCTTGGAGTTGGGTTCAGTTCATCCTAAGCTTCCAGGCATCAAGAACTCAGGCTTTTATTACCAATAAAACCAATCTCAGACTGCAGGTCCACTTGCAGTGACAGAATGACTTAAATTACTATTTTGGACCCTCTGAATCTGGGGCATTATTCTCTAAATTATGCTACTTCTCTCTCTCACTGATCCCTTTGAACTCATAGATCCTCTCTTAGATTTAGATGATCAAGAATGTTTTATGCAGAGTTCAAAACAATGTTCAAAAGTTAACTTTAGCAGTTAGTACATAACAAGCATGGGGCATAATGCAGTGCTTAATTTGTAAATAAAAATGTGCCGGTGCCCAGAGCCCTCCTGTTAAACATGCAGCTGCTGCAATTATATGTGCGAACACGGAATACTGAGGCCGCATAATCCTGAAGCCACCTCGGGCCTCTTCAAACCATTTACAGACACTCCCTGCCCCTTCAACTAACTCTTGCAGCTTTCTGCCTTTGTGACACTTTTTCATTTTTCGCTTCCTCTGTCTTTCCCATACGTGTCTTTTGCTCGCAGTAAATGCTTGAGCCAAAACAATAAGTGCCGGCCCTCAAAAATAAGTGCTGGTGCCCCGCACTGGAAACAGCAAGCACAAATTAAGCACTGGCATAAAGATTGAAGGCATGAAATTCATGATTTGGTAACCTGGTATTAGACAGAATATCATACACCCAAATGTCGTGGGACAGAATATAGTCTCAAAAATATCGAGGACCAAAAAATATGTGAAGGTAATTTTCTATGGGTAAGCAAAGTTTTTCTATATATATCTCCATATGTATGTATCTTGATGATATATATATCTTCAAGGTACGTAGAAGTGGGGTTAAGAATAGTAAATCTATATTTACCTATTTACACTTATATTCTCTATATTTTGGTCCTCAATATTTTTGACACAATATTCTGTCCACATGATATTTGTGCTTCTGATATTTTGTAAGTGATCTGGTAGATTTCAACTCTCAAGTCAGAAATCTAGCATCAGCATTCATTGGCCATTTGATGGTCAAGTTTCCTTGTACAACAGAGGTGTATGTGACTTAGGTCCAGAAGTACAAAAGCATTTAGCACTTCTTAACGGACTAAATCGCAATTTTGCTCCATTAAGAAATGGTAAATGCCCTTTCCATATGTACAAAGGCCTTTCGGGAATCACAAAATGCAATTTCTAACCAGTAGAAATTCCATTTTGCAATCTCCAAATAGGAAATCTCAAAATGATTTTTTTTGCAATTTCCAAAGCACATGTAAAAATGCAAAATGGCGACTGAAGAAATGCAAGACCATGGACTCCAAGTCGAGAGCAACCAGGTGCAATTTTAAACAAAATCACACAAAATGCATTTTTTAAAGTTACATGGAGCGTGCACATGCCCTTAGGGCCTTTGTGCATGTCACATGTGCCCCACCTATTTTCGGGTGCATCAAGGGGGGGTAAGGGGAGTGGCTTAGGGCAATACTCACCCATGGTATTGTATTTTCTCATTTTCGATTTCCTATGAGGAAGTCGCAAATTCGGAAATGCAGAACCATTCCTACCTTTGGGCTATTAGGCCTATTGGAAGAAATGGTTTAGCATTTCTTGAATAGCAATTTTCTAATAGTGATTCCTACTCTGTAGGAAGCTCTTAGGAAATCACTGTTTTATACATTCCCCTTTGCATTTCTTAATTAGCGATTTCCACGGAGTCGCTATTTAGGAAATTAGAATTTTCCTACATCTGGCCCTTAAACTTGAAGCTGATGTAGCTCAGTTGGAAGCCATTCTGGTAATTCAATAAGACCTGTGTCAATGCAAGAGGAAGAGGGGAAATAGACACCTTCAATGCCAGGGAAGTGGACACTTTCCCTCCACCTAAGCCATGAAATTCCAGGATCTTCTACACTGTGTGGAAAATATATGTTAAATCTTGGTAATAATCCATCTGTAGTCTCCATTAGACATTGGGGACCAGATTAACCAACATTCTTGGAACAATGTGTGAAGAGAGGAAAACTGTGTAACATACATATCAATATACCCAAATCAGCAGGAGACTCCTGGATTGTTTTTGAAGCCATGAATAGCTTTATTTTAGTTGTATCCCACTTAAAGGGACATCTGAAATATTTTGGGGGCCGAGGGCTAAACATATTTTGGGCCCCCAGCTGAGAAAAGCATTAAACTTATGATTCAGTTTCATCTCTTTCATGCTGTCTTTGGTCCGGTCACTGACAACTTGAAAATGAGTTTACATCTAATATTCATAATAATAATGTGTTTTTTCAATATTGTAACACAGCAGCAGCTCACTAATATTACTGAAAATAATCTCTGTGACCCCCTCCCATTTCTCAAAAGTGAGGTCCTGTTTTGATCTAAAAGAAAACTTTTTTATGGATGTTGCATGAAACATAAACAGAACATTTGTCTGCAAATATATGTAACAGACCCTCACACCTCACCGACGACAAAAAAAAATGAATGGAAAATGTCATTTAAAACAATCCGTAAAAAGAATTAGTCCAGATCATCAGGGCAAGAATCTCAGCAGAACTGGCACTCTCATGGGGTCCCGTGAAAGGCTGGGGACCAGGGACAGAGCCCACTTTGCCCATGCCTTAAAACGTCTCTGCTTCAGACCCAGTCTTGGGGCCTCAATGAACTGTAACTGAGGGATGCTTGGCAATCCGATGGCGCTGGCCTGGAAAGGTGCTCACAGGCGTCAGGGAACACACACACACATGGTGACAGCTATGCCGGCAGGGCGGTGTGAGCCTGGTTCTTGCGTGCTGGAGACGCCCCCGTCTGATGCCAGGCCCTGGCACCTGTAACATTGTTTGTGTGAAGGATGCTCAGAGCCGTCTCACGCTCTGCCTGCCTCCCAAGGTGCCCAGGCGGCACCAGATGTGGCACCGGCCCCGCTCCCACATCAGCGCCCCGAGGGGAGCCTCCAACGAGCGCCTTACGGCTGATGCCTCATTTAGCAAATTAGCCGCCGGCCCCCGGGGGCCCGGGCCTCCCTGGAGGGGGCGCTCTCCCGCGCAGCGCACCGGATGCCAGGTGGTGTTTGTACAGCCAGACGCAGCCCTGGCTTCTCCGCTGTGGGCCCTGGTGGGCACTAAGCGGTGGGCGGGGCTCCCGCCTTCTCCCAGGTAAAATAATGGCAAAAACACGTTTAAACCTTTAGTGACGGTTTTATTAGCCATGGCTAATCATGGGTTGTCCGTAAACAAAAACCATCCACCTTTATCACTTCCGGGTCACAGGGAATGAGCCTCTGATATACGGAAGTGCTTTCTTCTTCACAGCCTATCACCTATGTTCTTTTCTTCCTTACATTATTAATTATGTTCAACCAAACACAAGCTAAGAAACTAAAGACAAGAAAAGGTAAGAAATCTGCAAGCTATGGTGCTCCCTTCAGCTCATGGCTCAACCCCACCGTAATAAGGCAGACTTATCTCCCACCCCCCCATAACTTGATGAAGCTTGTTTTTGTAAGAGTGTGAAATGATCTGCAATGGAGTGATAAACTGTGACTCTATCGAGAAATGCAAAATGATGTCTATGTGCATAGTGGTTGGCTTATTGGTCTTCGATGGCACGGTGATGTATGTTGGTAGGTGTGTGAGCGTACAATGGTAGGCGGTGCTGGTTGTGTTGGTGTGTAATTGTCACCGCGTGTGCATTTGTTGGTGGCATCACCTCTCATCAGTTGAGGTAGCTTGCAAATACGGTGGGTTTGGGCAAGTCAGGCGTTGTTCTTGAAAGTGTAGAAAAGGAAGTATTGATTGTGTGACCAAGGGCTTTATTACGAATGTGGCGGTCTTCGGACCGCCACACTCACAGCAGCGGTGGGACTGCTGCACTCCTGGGGGTCCCACCACCACATTACGACTTTGGTGGCTGGCACCGCCTAAAGTCCGCCGTCACCGCCAGGAACATTGTTCCCGATGGACTGACGGTGGTGTGAGTTGTGCTTAGCCATGGCGGCGATGAACTCAGCGCGCCCAGGCTGATTATAACTTAGCTTAATGCTGTTGTGCTTTGGTATTGGCCTCGGCTTCCTCAAGGGAGCCAGGACCAATACCGTAGCACTGTTCCCGCCAGTCAGCCCAGTGGGAACGTCGTAATATAATGTTCTCACCGGTCAGACTAGTGGGAACATTGTAATACGACTGAGGGGGACTTTGCAGGCATGGCAGTGGCATTCTCCCACCTGCATTGGCGGTCCCGTGGTGGGACCCCCAATGTCGTAACTAGGCCCTAAGTTCTTGCAGTGTCACTGTGTGGTGACCATCGGGGGTGTGGCAGTCATTATGTTTGTATATAACGGTGTGGGTGTTGCTATATTGTGATTGTTGCAAGTGTGTACTATTGTAGTTGTTTGAAGGTATGAAAGTAGTTGTGTTGGCTTAGAAGTATATGTGTGCGCCTGGAGGTATCGTTTTGTGGCTGAGCGGCCATTTCCTTCTGGTAATATAGATGCATGGTGCTGAATGTGGGCAAGGTGGGCAGCGTATCATTGTGTGGTAGGGGCTTTGTGACCATATCCTGGTGTTTGTGAGCACATAAGATGTTGCTTCTCCAGTCATATGTGTTGCTTTTCTTGATGCTGTATGAATGTGGTTGTGTTGTCATACGATGTTGGGGCATGTAGGTATGAAGCAGGGTAGATAGAGTTAAGGAATATATGACAGAAGGGTGCTGGAGTATGATATGCCTATGCTAGTGTATATTGTGTAGTGTGTACTTTTTTGTTTAAACTGGTGCATGATATACCAAACACTGAATACTGGGGGTGAGAGTTAAGGTTGACTTAGTACGTTGGGGGTGGGACACAAGGTGAAGGCAGCACTTCGACTTAGAAAATGTGTAACTCAATTTTTTTTATGGTGAAGCCACTCTAAATATACATACAATCCACGACTCCCTTTTAACTTCAGCATGTTGATGAGTATGGCATGAACACGATTATGTGATAGTTTTGTGTTTGTCAATGTGGGTGTATACTGTTGAGTGGACATGTAAGGGCTGGTATATTTTCATCGCTCTTAGCTGTGTGGACATATGATGATGGATGTGTTGGCGTCTGATGGTGGATGTGTTGCTGTACAATGGATTGTATACAACTATGATGGTGGTTGTGTTAACACATAGGGGTGTGTGATGTTCCCACTGTGGAGTGGACATATGAATATGGTTTTTGCTGGTGTATGATGATAGATGTTTGGCCAGGAGGGTGGGTGTATTGGCATATGATGTTGTTTGTTTGGACATATGATGGGAGTGTTGGGGTATGATGGCTGTTTTAGCCTGTGATGTTGGTTGTGGGGATGTATGATTGAGGGTGTATTGGTTTTGTCAAGCGATGTTGGTTGTGTGGAAGTATGGGTGTGTTGGCAGCTGTTGGTGACTGTGAAAATGTGATGGTAACTGAGTGGACCTTTAGGGTGCTTGTGTTGGTGTCTGACGGTGGATTTTTTGGTGTAAGATATTGGTTGCTTGGATGTATAATGGTGAGTGTGTTGGTATTCATCAGAATGTGAGTTGAAGTACGACAATGGGTTAGTTGACGTCTGAAAGTGGATGTGTTGGAGTATGATAGAGGGTGTGTTGCCATATGGTGTTGTGTACATATAAATGTTGTTATGCTAGCATGTGATGTTGGTTGTGTTGATAAATGGTAGTGGTGTATTGTCCTATGAAAGTGATTGTGTGTATAGATGAGGTTGGTGAATGGATGTATATTGTTGGTTGTGTATGTGGCATGTATGATGGTGGGTATGTTAGTAAATGACAGTTGGCATGCTGATGGACGACGATGGATTTGTTAGTATATGACAGTGAGTGTGTTGGAGTATGATGTGGGTGAGCTGGCATACAGTGCCTTTTGGTAGGTTGGTTGGTATGTTGATGTATGTTGTTAGATGTGTGGATGTATGCTGGTGGGTTTCTGCCCTATGTTGTTGTTTGGGTGGACATATGATGGTGGGTGTGGCCCCAGCCTTCCCAGCGTCTCTCACTATGCCACCCTGCTCCACTCATATAACCTCAGTATGTGGTCTCCACCCATCCTGCAGCCCCTTTGTTTACCCTCTGCCTTCCAAACATCCCGTCTATGCGCCCTGTTTGTGGCCCCATCCTAGACTCAGTGTCCCGCCCTGTCCCCAGGTGCCTCTCTGTGTGCCATTCCAACCTTGTGAAATCCCCCAGTGTGCCAAGCAGCTTCTTTGTGTGTAACCCTGCCATACTCCTGCAGGCCCCATGCAAGGCCTTGGCCTCCGTTGCATCATTTTCAGCACCCCTATAAGCCGCATCCTCTTTGGGTGGCCCGGCCCCTCTGCAATGCCTCTGTGCTGCCCTGCCCTCCATGAGACCCAGTGAGGGTCCCCTCAGACCTTGCAGCCTACCTGGGTCCTCCCCACATCCTCCACCCCATGTGTGTTGCTCTGCATTGCTCTCTGCAGCCCCTCAGCTCTTTTGCACTCTTCCCGCAGACATTCTGTGTCCCCTGCCCCCCTTCTGTGTACCTCCAGGTGGTCTCTATGTGGCACTGCCCCCTGCAGTCCCTTTCTGTAAACTTCTGTAGCCACTGTGGGCTGCCCTGCTCTTGGAGTGTTCTTGTGAACATCATGCACTGGCTATCTCACTTTGCTACTAACTTGTCATACTGGAAGGTACTCAGCAAGGTACACGTGAACCCAAATTGCCATAACATTTGTAGTCATAATGAGTGCAACATTTTGCAACAAGCTGATATGGAGCATATCTATGAAATAACCCACATTAAGTAGATATTATGCTTTTTTTTTTACTTGGATTGAGATGTGTGAGGAATACTGCTCTGTAGGCATTACTGACATCAGCAGCTTATTAAACCTTGAATGCTGTTAAAAACAGTTCCTGGTTATTATTTACTCTAATGAGATGTGTCTGTTAAATACCTAATTTGACTCTGAATTTTAAGTCAACCACTTCACTTTTATACATTAGCAAATTATAGGGCTCTATGGACAACTTTCTGTAGCATGCAAAAATACTTTAGGCCTATTCCTGAAGTGAGCAGAATGGTGTACACCATTTTAAAAGTGCTTACAATCCAACCACTATTTAAAGGGCCTGTAAGTGAACCATCCATAAATTACACATTCTACAGCAATGCATGTCTCAAAATGTTCACTTCACTTTTGGAAATAAATATCTGCACTTTAAAAATCTCCAGTTTTTATAGAAATCGTCTGTAACATTAAATGACAACTCTTTAATGTCAGCAGGTACAAAGGCAGCCACAAATAGATAATGTATTCTAAGAAAAAGCTTTAGTTTTTGTCACATACTGTAGTAAAAAGCCTTTGAATTAAGGCGCAACCGATCTGAAACGTGCACCTGTAACTCGCACAACTTGCACTCAGTCTACACCTTGCTTTAATGAAGTACCACTTGCGCTTAAACCTTGACTGGTAGCTAAAGTGCGAGCTTTAGAACCTTTACTATACTGAATGAGACTTGTCTCCAGTATGGCACTGTTTGTATTTGTGGAGCAGTAGCTTGGATGATGTCATCACTAATGTGATCAGCGATGTCATCAATTATGTCATTTGAGATGTCATCAGTGATGTCATCATTTATGACTTTTAACATGTCAAGGGGAATGGAATATGCGAGGTCATAAGCAGTGTATGGTGGGGCACAACTTATAGTTCAGCTCAGTAGAGTTTAACTGGTGAACGTCATTTTTTATGTTTTTTAAAAGTTAGGGTTTATATTATTAACTATAATATCACTTTAACATTTGGTTTTTCAGTGTATATACTGCAGTATCTATCTATCTATCTATCTATCTATCTATCTATCTATCTATCTATCTATCTATCTATCTATCTATCTTTCTATCAATCTATCCAGAGAGAGAGAGAGAGTATATTTTTGTATTTCTCTTACACAAAAAAGCTTTAAAGGAAGTGATTAATGAAAACCCAGTCATAACCTTTGAAAGAAACACATCACTTAAAGACATGTTAGTGCAAAGTTTCTTGTCCCCAAGAAAACGAGTTGGCTGAGACCCTCAATGTGTTTCCATAGATGTGGGCAGTGCAAAGCATGGAGATTCAGTCCCATTGTAAGAGAAGTTGGATTGGCACAAATTTTCAAAAATGGGGGATCAATAAACATATTACGTGCAAATCAGATCATGTGGTATAGATTATCATTTGCCCTGGTGGTAAATGCTACATTGGGAGGACCATCTTCCCCACAAAAAAACATAAACTTTAACATCTGAGAACTATTGCCAATTGTGATACAAGTTATGGCACAGCTAGGCACTTCAACAGGATTCATGAGGGTCATTGGAAGAGAGTGGGATATTTGGTATTGACAGTGTGCCCAAGCATCAAAGGGGAGGGCATAGAAGGTTATCGCTTTGTAGATTGAAGTCAGGATATATTTTAGGGGTAGGATATTTTGCCCCAGCTGGAATGAACCTCAATGAGGAATTATTTGTTCATTTATAAATGAGTTGTGAAAATGATTAAGCCTCCTGTCCGTCTTGAAATGAGTGTTAGGTGAATTTGCAAATGGTGATATTTTTAATTATAAAATTGACTTAAACTTTGTTGCCGGATCAAGAAAACACATATATTGAATCTTCATGTATTACTTTTTAAAAAATATTATACATATGTTGATGATAAAGAAAATGAAGAGGCCAGTAAGTCAATCTCACATATAAGGTACAAGGATGAGTTGTAGAATCAGTAATTGATTGAGAAATTGAACTATATCGACCTGAAAGATCATAATATAGGATTGGCTAATTTAGCCTATAAATGTATAATTGTTGGTATAGTCAATCTACATGTAAGAATCTAATAGAAAATATTGGCCACTATAGCCTTATAAATGTATAGATTCCAGAAGTACATGCATTGCCATTAGGACCTAAAATCTAGAAAGATTGATGACCGCTTTGTATGTTGAAGTCGAAACAAGGTTGAATATAACAGTGAAATATGTAATTGAATACAAAAACTAATCATGGTACAATTTAGAAAAAAGTACAGAAAAAAACAAAGTTACTATGCTGAAGGTAGATAAAAATGACATGTACAAATGGCACTGCTATATTCAAGTGTGGGTCTATTCACTTCATTATGGATGTTTTGGGTGTTTTCATGGATATTGAGAAAAAACTACTGGAAACATACGAGGCTCCATGTTTTCCGTATGGTTTCTGGACTAATTTTTCTCTTTATTTCGCAGCACAAGGAACTGAGGATGGGCCATTGTGAAAAATAAGGTAGAAGGTGACCCAGCACCTTGTGCCCATTCCCCATTTTTTTACAGACTGGTTGAGCACCCAAAATATTGCATGGCAGCCTGGCCTGAGCCAAAAGGTGTTCAGGAGACGGTACAATTTGAGACTTTTTTGTTGTTGCCGTTTTATATTCTGCGACCTCGGCCCAAGGGCAATGGAACGCTTTACATGAGCAACAGTTACATACATTACACAAGGTTGCCACTGGCACATGTGCAACAATAATTGTATGTCCCGGTGGCAGGAAGGAGCACGTGTTTACCAACATCCATGTCTTCCTTGCTCAGTCCCACTGTAGTCAGCTTCCCTTCTAGCCTGCTGTCCTCAAAGTAGAGCGAACTTTGTTGCAGCTGCTTTTAAATTTTACACTTCCTAACCTACTGCAGATGGTGTGCACTAATATTCACTTCATAACTGAAACCTGTGGTGTGATCGATAAAACCTAGCTGTCTTCATTACAACCGGCCCCAAGACCAAAAGTACACCAGGCCTGGACCTCAGAAACTGGGCCTGCATTGCACATAGTCTCCAGAGGCGGCTCCTGTAGGGGTAAAGCGGTGGGGCCGGGGCACAACAACATAAAGAAATTAAAAAAAGAAACTTACCTCCGCCTCTGCCTTGCCGCTCTACTGGTTTCTGCTCTTCTCGCTGCAGGCACAGACTCCCAGCTTTCCCTGTGACCAATCCTAACGCTGCTGTCACATGAGAGCAGCGTTAGGATTGGACGGAGTGCTCTGGCTGGGCGTTCTGAGACAGAGTGGGATCTTCTGCCTGCTCTCTCCAAACCGGCAACACAGTGCTGGGTTGGAGAGAGCCCAGTGCACGTGTGTTGGCCGGCTTGAGATGGCTGGCCAAACATACATGCGCACTGAGGAGAGTGCTGTGCACTCCCCCTCCGTCTCTGTCATCGTCCGTGGCCCGCCCCCCTGAAAAATAAAAACAATATTAAACTCTGTTTATTATTGTTTTTATTTTGTATTTTGCAGCTCCTTCTGCTGGCGGGGAGGGCGACGCTCCTCCGCCATAGTGGAGGAGCTGCGCCTGATAGTCTCACATGCTTTCCTTGATTAAAACAATGGTAGAGGCTGAGTGCCTATGGCTAAAGTCAAGTGTGCTCAAGGAGACCGCAGACAGAATTTGAGATCGCTTTTTGCAGTCTTATGTAACACGAACTCGGCCCAAGGGCATTAAAGCGCTTTACATGAGTACCCGTTTTGTATTGGAGCCAAAAAGACAACAAACCTTCTGTACACTTTAACTGGCTCATACACAGTTTCAAGAGAGTAACACGTGATCCCGCAGATCTTTGAAGGGTAGGAAGAAGAAACTGAGAGAGCTTGAACCAAGATCACTATGAGCGTTTAGGGAGAGCTGAGATTTATCGGTCGTATAAAAAGCAAGATTTACTGTGTGGATTTGAAGAGAAGCATGGGCAACCTGCAGCTACTAGTCCCTAGTAGCTAGGCGGCCTACTGAGTGAGGCCGGGACAGGGTGTGTCTCACTGCGCTATGCGGGCGTGGCCGAGGCGTAGCAGTCCATCCGACATAATGTTGTACACAATATCTGAGCATGTATTGCCATTGCCATTAAAAAAATTGCACACACGGCACCACAGAAGTTTCATTAATATGTGAGTCACTGGGTTATTAGTAACTTTACGGGGGCGGCTTCTCTGCTATGGCGGAGGAGTGTCAACCCCCCCCCCCCGCCAGCAGCAGCAGCTGCAAAACTTTTACAAGAAAACGATAATAAACTAAGTTTATTATCGTTTTCTTGTAAAAGGGGCGGGGCCAGGGGCGATGGCAGGGACGGAGGGGGAGTGCAATACTACTACCCCTTGGTGCGCATGTATGTTTGGCTGGCCGTCTCAGGCCGGCCAAACACACATGCGCACTAGGCTCTCTCCAACCCGGCACTGTGTTGCTGGGTTGGAGGCAGCAGGCAGAGACTCTCACTCTGCCTTGGAGCGCCCTGGCTGGGCGCTCTGCCCAATCCTCACACTGCTTTCATGCCGCCAGCAGCATGAAAGCAGCGTTAGGATTAGATGCAGGGCAGGCTTGGAGCCTGTGCCTGCAGCGGAGGACCGAGAAGTGGATCAGAGCAGCACAGCGAGAAAGTTTTTTTTTTTTTTTTTTAATCGTTTTTTTTTGTCGTCCCCACCCGCCTTGTGACGTATATATTGTACTACTATGTATGTTTTCCACGGTCACCAACGGCAAACTTCAACTCACTAATTATTGAACGTACTTACGTGTAGAAGGCAGCTCAGTTCTTTTCAAATGTTTGCAGTAGTACTGTAGTAGCAAGCAAGTTTCAACCAATGACTGTCTCAGTCTCACATCACACGAAAATGGGGAAGAGGCTTTGGAGAGACAGCCTCCTCCCACCCCCACGCTGTCTCACATGCACACACTGCACGGAGGCCCCTAGTAACCACTGCGTTTCACTCTCTAAGCCAATCCTGACGCTGCTCCTGCTGTTACAGCAGCGCTGGGATTGGCTAGGGCAGGCATCCTCACAGCTCTTTACTGAGATTGGGGAATACAGCTTTGAGTCACTCCTGGCTCACTGCTGCATAGGTGGAGGTGCCTCTAGTGCACATGTGGGGCTGGCCGGAAAAAGGCAGCAGTCCAACCCAGTATGCACACTTGGGCCCAGGTGCGTGCTGACTAACTTCACCAATACATACTAAAGGTGTCCGTCAATATAAGCCGCACCCCTTCAGGCAGCTTTTACATGCTGCAACGGCTGAAGGAGTTTACAAAATGTAATCATTTTTTTCTGGGGGTTGTTCAGTTTACTACACACAGTGAAATACGGAAATACTCACATGTAATTGGGGGAGCAAAATATGAATGGGACAATGCTCCAACACCCTAAGGGAGGTACCGCCCCTCAAAAATGGCTGAACAGAATTACACCAAATCTGGCAGAAAGTTAGTACTTTACTCAGAAAGCATGCTTTTTGTGATTTGTGGTTAATCTGGTAAGCTGTTTTTGAGTTTAGCATTTAATGAAGTGCTCTGTTTGAGTCTGAAGGTGTTAAAAAGTTAACTATATCTGGATGGTTGGTCCACCGGGAATCCCACAGTACCAAACATTCAGGGCCTTCTGATTGGCCAAGGTAGCTTTTTCTCCCATTGACCACCTCGATACAGCTGACCCTGTCTCTGTCCAGCAATACCGAGTGACCTGATTAGCTGGCCACAACTGTTGCAGTCGCCATTACGAGACTTGATGGTTCGGTCCCCGTATACTGAGAAGGTTCTTAAAACGGTGCATAAGGGAGCAAGGTCAGACACCCGGAGCCGTAGGCACTTCAGATTGCCCAGAGGGACCCCCAGAGGTTATTTTATTTTTTGGACTCTCTGTACTGCGGTACTCAAGTGGGATCTATTGTGGCTCTCCTGTTATCCAGGTACCGCAGGAGCCACCACTCAAACTTCCATGGTTCCATGGTAGAGCACCAGCTTCCCTAAGAAACTTGCATGGTACTGTCATGCCACGGGGTGGAAGCTAGTGGGGCGGGTGCTGGAGGAGAACCATGGCCCGAAAACATTTTTTTTTAGATAAAAGGGAGGATGGGAGTTGTGTGCCTTTGGGGACCCGGGACATGGCTTTGGCCGAGTGCAGTCGGGGAGGGAGACTGGGGAGTTTGCGGCCCACAGCAGAGTTGGGTGTGAGGCTTGGCCAAAGGTTGGGGATAAGTGATTTTGATAAAAACTGAAAATTATTGAAAAACAAAAAGGTTGAAGGGACGCTATAGTTAGGCAAGGTAATAAGATCTTAGCTTATGTTATAAAAAAAAAAAAGAAATTCACTGAACAAAAGAAAGATTGAAGTGATGTTGCAGTTCGGAGTGGAAATTACATAAAAACTAACATTCGAAAAGCTAAAAAAAATTTAAATTAATTAGTTATTGTATATTGAACTAACTATAACGTGATCCCCTGCTATGTAGTGCTTATGACCCCCACATATTATGTCACAAATGATATGTTAAATGGCTTCATTGATGACATCACTGATGACATATCCAAGCCATAATTTGCACAACAGCCATGCAAACCATAATTTGCATGAACTCAAATGCTCGAGCTCTCATCCTTAATGAAACAGATGCAAATACGAATGCTGTAAATCATCTTAGCGATTATATTACATATCACATAACGCTTAAAACTTTGACAGCAACAACTATGAATGTAGTATCATTAATTGGTTTGATTAGGTATTGTTGCTGAATTAAATTTTGCTTTTAATTGTTGTTATTTATTGGTATAAATATAGTGAGGCCATAATCATTGCATTTGGTGTGAGTTATGGCTTGCATTGATACTGTGCAATACTTTCAATGGGAGAGTACCAGGACTTCACAGCAGGAGTGCAATACTTTTAATGGGAGAGTATCAGCACTTCTCAGCAGATGTTCAATACTTTTAATGGAGAGTACCAATACTTCACAATGGGAGTGAAATTCTTTTAAATGGAAAGTACCAGTACTTCACAACAGGAGTGCAATACTTTTAAAGGAGAGTACCAGTACTTCACAAAAGGAGTGAAATACTTTTAAGGGGAGAGTTCCAGCACTTCACAGCAGGAATGCAATACTTTTAATGGGAAAGTATTAGCACTTCACAGCAGGAGCCCAATTATTTTAATGGGAGAGTACCGGCACTTCTCAGCAGACTGTCTTCTCTTTGGTGACTTTGGGCCTGATTTAGAATTGGTGGACCATGTTACTCCGTTACAAACGTGACGGATCTCCTGTCCGCCATTTTACAAGTGTATTATGACCAATGGCACTTCTAATATTGCAGACGGGAAATCCGTCATGGCTGTGGCGAAGTAACCCGTCCGCCCAACTCTGAGTCAGGCCCTAAGTGACATCCACACACGTGGACATCGTTATTTGTACTTGTCGCTCTGTGGACCATAGACAAGTGGTCCCACCGCCTATTGCCCCACCCTGCTCACCCCTGCCTCCTTCCCCCGTCAGCCCCGTGGTTCACCCACCAGGGCTCTAAAGACACACCATAGCATTGGTGAAGATCGATAAATGACATAAATACATATATAAGTATCAAGAGACTCACTCCGTCAGTGGTATAACAAAGGCCCCCGCAGTGCAGGGGGGACCCGAGCTCCAAGTAGCCCCTTCATCACAGTACCCGGGTCTGAGAGCTCCTGAGTGAGTTTCGGGGAGGCCCCCACAAGTTTCGGCATATCACAGCCCTTCTTCGAAGACTCAGTAGCTGTTCTGGGAAGAACTGTAACAGAACTGCAGTGGTGTAACAAAGCCCCCGCAGGTCCTGCGGTGCGGGGAGGGGGCGAGCTCCAGGGGGACCCCTCATCACAGTACCCTGGTCGGAGAGCTCCTGAGTGAGTTTCGGGGAGCTTCCCACAAGTTATTCGAAGACTCAATAGCTGTTCTGGGAAGAACTGCAGAAGACGTACACCCAGTAAAACCTGCAGTGGTGTAACAAAGGCCCCCGCAGGTCCTGAGGTTCGGGGAGGGGGGCGAGCTCCAGCAGGGCCCCTCAGCACAGTACCCTGGCCTGAGAGCTCCTGGGTGAGTTCTGGGGGGGCAGGATTTAGTTTGTAGGGGCGCCCCCCAAGTTTTGGTACACCACTGCCCTTCGCCAAACGGTCAATAGCTGTTCTAGGAAGAACTGTAGAAGACGTACACCCAGTATAACTTGCAGCGGTGTAACAAAAGCTCTCACAGCCCTGCGGTGTGGGGGGACGGAGAGGGGCGAGCTCCAGGTGGCCCCCTCAGTACAGTACACTGTGCACAGGCGGCAGGCCTCTGACTGGGTTTAGGGGGGAGGGTGCCCCTCCAGGTTCTTCGCAGGGGGGGCCCCCTTCAGTTTCATTATGCCACTGAAAACCTGTCACTAACATTGTAATTACCAAACCTATAATGACTGACAAACTATATATAGCTGCCTCAGAAAGAGCGGGAAAGCACGGGTCAAAGGGCGCGCACGTCACACTGTTGAGAACAATCCCACATATCACATTAGAAAACATGCATCCTGAATGATCTGCACGGCCTCGCACATATCCATGTGTGGTCAGAGGCATAACATGCTCCCTATATGTAAGACTCTCCCCATGTTGTAATAGTTCGTCCACCTCGTGCTAAGATTGCTAAAGTTAACCAGGCTACCCGCAATTGTCTCTGGTATTTAATTGTACTCAAATGTATAGTAATAACTAGAAAGATAATTACCAATGAGCGTGATCAATACGTGTAACCTTCCAAGTAACTACCAACTAACGTATGATGATAATGTGGGGGGGGTGAGGGAGTTCAGGGGGTGATTCTTCATGCGAGGAAAAATGCTTGATCCAGAGATATTTTGTATTGATGCAAAAAAAGCTGTAACTTCAATGCAGCGCCTGGATACAGAGATGCTGAGGCGCAGTGCATGACGGGAGGCGAGGCCTTACAAGACACCAAACAGGAAGTAAGCATTGGAAATGCCAAATTGGATGACCCGAAAGAAGGCAAAAAAAAACGTGGCATGGGGGGTAGGTGATAGGGAACACACGATGGGCTGTATCTTGCGGAACAAGCACTGAAAAAGCTAGTCGTTTAGGCGCACATTGTGTCGGTCACTTGTATAGCGCCTTATGCACCTTAGACAGTCTCAAAGCACTGGAGAGGAGAGGTGGAAAAATTTAACCCAGACAACAGAAAGAAGTATACAAGACAGAGGGAATTTCAAAGCAGTTTTGTGTATGAAACGGGTATTCCCAAAATATGAGGGGTTATATATTGTGGGTGGTAAGGCGCGTTGCCAGTAGTAAGGGAGGGCGCATGAGGCGGCAGGGGTCAACAGGAGGGACACAGGTGGCAGCATCATTCAGAAATGAGAGAGTTGGGAATCCTAGTCCTGTACTTGAGTGATACTGGGGGAGGCCAGGGAGCCCCCTTGAGGCAACAGGCTGCACCCCACCCTCGTTCAGGGTGTTACCATGAAGAGTCCTGCTGTAGCCCCTCCCTAAGAGAGCCCACAGGAAGTGGGGTCTGCATGGAGGAAGGGGTGCCAGAGCTAGCACCTTCCCTAGGGTGAGGGCTCATTGGATGGTGGGGGCACCAGGCCTAGAGGAAGAGCCCGCCACATGGGACTGAGCGCCAGGGACGGTTCCTCAGCAATGGCGGAGGAGCATCGCCCCCCTGTCCAAGAGCTAGGAAATGAAAAATAAAACAATAGTTGCTATTGTTTCATTTTTCATCTGCTGGCTCAGCCAGCAGTACAGGGAGGGGCGGGCCGGGCCATGGGAGGAGGGAGGCGGGAGGAGGGGAGAGTGCACCTAAGTGCGCATGTGTGTTTGGCTGGCCGTCTCAGGCCGGCCAAATACACATGCGCACTCAGGTTTCTCCAGCCCAGCTGTGTTTAACAGCTGGGCTGGAGAAACTGCACAGACCCCAGGGCTGTGTCTCAGCGGTAGTCCCGGCCACTCAGATCAAACCTAATGCTGCTTTCATGATAGTTTTTGCATGTAAGCAGAGGCAGGATTGTTGGGGAGCCTGTGCTGGTGTCCCAGTGAATGCTGGAACACCAGAAGAAAAGCGAGGCAGCCGGAATTGGAAGAACAGCGAAAAAGGTACTTTTAAAAAAAAAATGTTTTTTTGTTTACCCCATTCCTTGCAGTCCCCCTACCCCTCCCCCCTCCCCTTGACATTTGCTTCAGTCGCCACTGCTGAGCGCTCGGCCTCAGCACTCTAGCTAGTGCTCAAGACCAGGGGCGGACGTAACTTGGTCAGTAAGGTTGGGGGGTGCGGTGTGGGCTTCAGATTTTCGACAATCAGGCTGGCATAGAATGTTTAATTTATGCCACAATCAGGATGCATGAGAGGGGCTTAAGGGGCAGTGGAAAGGGAGAGGAATGGAGATTGGTAGGAGTACTGAGAGAGAAAACACAATATTCTGTAAAATAACCAATATTTTTGAGGACTTTTCAACAGTGTTTGTTTTTGTCTATGTGTGTGTGTAAAAATTCCTGCTGACATCTCACTATACCGAACTGAAAACACCTGTACCCAACTAGTTATAAGAAAATAAATTTATTAGAAGGGTGCAACACCCCAAACACCCCCCAAAGCCCCACCTCTGCGCATCTGGCTTGCTAGCTGCCTGCTTTTTTCTGGCCCCTATGATTCTAACCCCTCTAAGGCTGGAAATAAGTTGAAGACACACCTCTTAAAGGAACACACCATCACAATGCAGCAGCGTTCCACTTCTCTGTACAAACCCCTTTCCTGTCCAAGGCTCCACCTCTTTCCTAAATTGGATCAATGTTGTGGGGGGATCCTGGTGAATATGGGGATGTTATACACCCCTTGGGTGCATAGATTGAAGAGACCTAGGGTCACATGTACGTACCTTTTTTCTCCTCTCAAACGGCCCAATTCGCAGAATCAAGTCGTTTGCAATGAGAAAAATGCTTTTTGGTATGTACAGACACATTTTTACGATCTGTGTTCTTCTGTCTTCCTCTGTGTTCTTCTGTATTCTTCTCTGTTCTTCTGTCTTCCTCGGTGTTCTTCTGTATTCCTCTCTGTTCTTCTGTGTTCTTCTGTGTTTCTTCTGTTCTTCCGGTCTTCTGCTCTTCCGGTCTTCAGCCCTTCCGGTCTTCTGTTCTTCTTTTCTTCTGTTCTTCTGTTCTTCTTGTCTTCTTGTCTTCTGCCTTCGGCTCTTCTGCCTCCTCCGTCCTCTTCTCCCCGCGCCTGCCCTCCTGCTCCTGCCTCATCCCCCTCCCCCACTCGCATCCCCCATCTATCTCCCCTATCTAACCCGTTCACTTTCTACCTCCCTCACTCCTCCTATCTACCTATCTCTCCATCTCTCTATCCCACTATCCAACTCCCTCACTCTCCACCTCCTCCTATCTTCCTATCTCTCTATCTTTTTCCCTATCTATCGATTTCTCTATCTACCTTTTCTCTCTACCTATTTCTCTATCTCTCCCCCCCTCCCGCCACCCCCTCTATTTCCTATCTTCCTATCCCCTCACTCTACCTCTCACCCTCACCCACCTCTACAACCCCCCTCCCCTATCTTCACAACCCTACACCCATCTTTCTCCCTAATCTCCTAAACCTCCTAACACTCTCCCCCCTCCACCCTTAAACCCCCCTCCCCCAGCTCTTCTCACTCTACCTGTCCCCCCCCTCCCTCGCGCTTTCCCGCCGCGACCTCCTGCACGCCCCCGCCCCCCAGCTCCCATTCGCCCCCAGCTGACCCCTCCCCCCCCCCCCTACCTCATATGGCGGCCGCTGCGCGACAGTGGTAGCGACCCTTGACCCAAGGGTAGGTCGCTCCCCCTGCCGCTGCAGCTCCTCCAGGTTCCTGAGTTCCTGAGACCCACCTCACAGTAAGTACCCCCCACCTCCCAGCCCCTCGTTCTGCCCCACGCTACTCACCCTCTCTCCTGCTCCTGCTTCTTTTCCTCTTTTCTTCTTCTCTGTTCTTCCTCCTCTCTCCTCGTCTGTATTCTTCTTCTGTACTTCTCTTCTCCCCGTCTTCTCTCCTCTTCTCTTCTTCCTCATCTTCTGCTGTGGTCTTCTGCACTCTGTCTCTTCGTTTTTTGTATCTTCCTCCGTGTTCTTCTGTGTTCTTCTGTGTTCCTCTGTCTTCTTCTGTCTTCCTCTGTGTTCTTCTGTCTTCCTCTGTGTTCTCCTTTCTTCCTCTGTGTTCTTCTGTCTTCCTCTGTGTTCTTCTGTATTCTTCTCTGTTCTTCTGTCTTCCTCGGTGTTCTTCTGTATTCCTCTCTGTTCTTCTGTGTTCTTCTGTGTTTCTTCTGTTCTTCCGGTCTTCTGCTCTTCCGGTCTTCAGTCCTTCCGGTCTTCTGTTCTTCTTTTCTTCTGTTCTTCTGTTCTTCTTGTCTTCTTGTCTTCTGCCTTCGGCTCTTCTGCCTCCTCCGTCCTCTTCTCCCCGCGCCTGCCCTCCTGCTCCTGCCTCATCCCCCTCCCCCACTCGCATCCCCCATCTATCTCCCCTATCTAACCCGTTCACTTTCTACCTCCCTCACTCCTCCTATCTACCTATCTCTCCATCTCTCTATCCCACTATCCAACTCCCTCACTCTCCACCTCCTCCTATCTTCCTATCTCTCTATCTTTTTCCCTATCTATCGATTTCTCTATCTACCTTTTCTCTCTACCTATTTCTCTATCTCTCCCCCCCTCCCGCCACCCCCTCTATTACCTATCTTCCTATCCCCTCACTCTACCTCTCACCCTCACCCACCTCTACAACCTCCCCTCCCCTATCTTCACAACCCTACACCTATCTTTCTCCCTAATCTCCTAAACCTCCTAACACTCTCCCCCCTCCTCCCTTAAACCCCCCTCCCCCAGCTCTTCTCACTCTACCTGTCCCCCCCCTCGCTCGCGCTTTCCCGCCGCGACCTCCTGCACGCCCCCGCCCCCCAGCTCCCATTCGCCCCCAGCTGACCCCTCCCCCCCTCCTACCTCATATGGCGCCCGTCCGCGCCTGGCCCGCGCCCAGCGCCACGACCCCTGGTCCCCAGCTCTCCCAAGCCCCGCTGATCCGCTACGACCCCACCACCCTCCATGCCCTCAACCCAGGACGCTCCAACACCTGCTTCCAAGCTCACCCCAAACGCACCCATGGACCCTTCGCCTGCAACTCCTGCAAACGCATCTTCCACCACGCAACAACTACGACCACAAGCCCACGCGCCATCAACCACCTCAAGTGCATCCTAGTCAACGCTCGCTCCGTTCACAAACACGCCGTTGAACTCTGGGACCTCCTAGACTCCACAGCACCGGACGTCGCCTTCATCACGGAGACCTGGATGAACGCCTCCTCTGCTCCAGACATCGCCACCGCCATCCCCGAAGGCTACAAGATCTCCAGGAAAGACCGCACCAACCAAGTAGGAGGAGGTATCGCCATCGTCTTCAAAGACTCCATCAGCGTCACCACCTCCACTGAAGACTCCCCTCTCGCCGCTGAACACCTGCATTTTCAGATTCGCACCGACCCGAGGACCACCCTCAGAGGATCCCTCGTCTACCGTCCTCCCGGACCTCGCGCCCCTTTCAGCGACGCCATCGCCGACTTCATCTCCCCGCACGCCCTCGCCTCACCGGACTACATCCTCCTAGGCGACCTCAACTTCCATCTGGAACAAAACAACGACCCCAACACCACCATCCTGCTCGTCAACCTCGCCAACCTCGGCCTCAAACAACTGGTGAACACTGCCACCCACATCGCCGGACACACACTCGACCCTATCTTCTCCGCCAGCAAACACGTCTTCTTCAGCCACGCCTCCGCCCTTCATTGGACCGACCACAGCTGCGTCCACTTCACATTCCGACGCGAGACCCGCCACCTCCCCACTCAACCCATCCCTCGCCGACAGTGGAACAAGATCCCTGAAGAGCAACTCTTCTCCGCATTCGCCGCCAACCAACCCACCCTCACTACCGGCCCCAACGACGCAGCCCTCAACCTCACAAACTGGATCTCCAACTGCGCAGACAACCTTGCTCCCCTCAAACGCTCGCAGCGACAGAACAACACCAAGAAACCCCTCTGGTTCTCTGACACCCTCAAAGAATCAAAGAAAACTTGTCGCGCACTTGAGGAAGCCTGGCGCAAGGACCGCACCGCTGACCACATGACCGCCCTCAAGAACGCTACCCGCGAACACCACCACCTGATCCGCGCTGCCAAAAGGAATTTTTTCACCGACAGACTGGACAAAAACAGCCACAACAGCAGAGAACTCTTCAGCATCGTCAAGGAGTTCTCCAATCCCAGCGCCAACGCCAACGCCGTCACGCCCTCACAGGATCTATGCAAATCCCTCACCACTTTCTTCCATCGCAAGATCAGCGACCTCCACGACAGCTTCGGACACCAGACCCAACCAAACACCACAGAACCCACATCCCGACCATCACCCTCAACAACTGGACCCACATCAGCACGGAAGAAACCAAATCCATCATGAACTTTATCCAATCCCAGCGCCAACGCCAACGCCGTCACGCCCTCACAGGATCTATGCAAATCCCTCACCACTTTCTTCCATCGCAAGATCAGCGACCTCCACGACAGCTTCGGACACCAGACCCAACCAAACACCACAGAACCCACATCCCGACCATCACCCTCAACAACTGGACCCACATCAGCACGGAAGAAACCAAATCCATCATGAACTTTATCCACTCCGGCGCCCCTTCGGACCCCTGCCCGCACTTCATCTTTAACAAAGCCGACGACATCATCGCCCCGCACCTCCAGACCATCATCAACTCTTCTTTTTCTTCTGCTACCTTCCCCGAATGCTGGAAACACGCCGAAGTCAACGCCCTACTAAAGAAACCTACGGCTGACCCGAGTGACCTGAAAAACTTCCGCCCCATCTCCCTTCTGCCTTTCCCAGCCAAAGTAATAGAGAAGACCGTCAACAAACAGCTGACCACCTTCCTGGAAGACAACAACCTGCTCGACACCTCACAGACCGGATTCCGAACCAACCACAGCACTGAAACCTCCCTTATCTCAGTCACAGACGACATCAGAACCCTGATGGACAACGGTGAAACAGTCGCCCTCATTCTTCTCGACCTCTCGGCTGCCTTTGACACCGTCTGTCACCGCACCCTAATCACCCGCCTCTGCTCCACCGTGATCCAAGACCAGGCCCTGGACTGGATCGCCTCCTTCCTCGCAAACCGCTCCCAAAGAGTCTACCTCCCTCCGTTTCGCTCAGAACCCACTGAGATCATCTGCGGCGTACCTCAAGGCTCATCACTCAGCCCGACACTCTTCAATGTCTACATGAGCCCCCTCGCCAACATCGTACGCAAGCACGACATCATCATCACCTCCTACGCCGACGACACCCAACTTATACTCTCCCTCACCAAGGACCCCGCCAGCGCCAAGACCAACCTACAAGAGGGTATGAAGGACGTCGCAGATTGGATGAGGCTCAGCCGCCTAAAGCTGAACTCTGAAAAAACTGAAGTCCTCATCCTCGGCAACACCCCGTCCGCCTGGGACGACTCCTGGTGGCCCACGGCCCTCGGCACCGCACCGACCCCCGCAGACCACGCCCGCAACCTCGGCTTCATCTTGGACCCTCTTCTCACCATGACCAAGCAAGTCAACGCCGTGTCCTCCGCCTGCTTCCTCACCCTCCGCATGCTCCGCAAGATCTTCCGCTGGATCCCCGCCGACACCAGAAAAACCGTGACCCACGCCCTCGTCACGAGCCGCCTGGACTACGGCAACACCCTCTACGCCGGGACCACAGCCAAACTCCAAAATCGCCTGCAACGCATTGAAAACGCCTCGGCCTGCCTCATCCTCGACGTACCCCGCAGCAGCCACATCTCCGCACACCTGAGACACCTGCATTGGCTCCCAGTCAGCAAAAGGATCACCTTCCGACTTCTTACCCACGCACACAAAGCCCTCCACGACAAGGGACCGGAATACCTCAACAGACGCCTCAACTTCTACGTCCCCACCCGCCCCCTCCGCTCCTCTGGCCTCGCACTCGCCGCCGTCCCTCGCATCCGACGCTCCACGGCGGGTGGGAGATCTTTCTCCTTCCTGGCGGCCAAGACCTGGAACTCCCTCCCCACCAGCCTCAGGACCACCCAGGACCACTCCGCTTTCCGGAGACTCCTAAAGACCTGGCTGTTCGAGCAGCGATAACCACCCCCTTTGTCCCTAGCGCCTTCAGACCCGCACGGGTGAGTAGCGCGCTTTATAAATGCTAATGATTTGATTTGATTTGATTAACCGAATCGCAAAAAGGGTTTGGGAGTCGCAATTAGGAAGGGGCGTTCCCTTCCTAATTGCGAATCACAGTCCGATGTATGATTGTATTGTGACCGCGAATGCGGTCGCAAAACAATCGCAGTTAGCACCAGTCTCAAATTGGTGCTAACCCATTCGCAAAAGGGAAGGGGTCCCCAGGGAACCCCTTCCCCTTTGTGAATGGCAGAGAAAATATTTTTTCAGAGCAGGCAGTGGTCCCACGGACCACTGCCTGCTCTGAAAATAAGAAAAGAAATCTTTTCATTTTTGTTTTTTAAATGCATCTGGTTTTTCTTTAAGGAAAACGGGCTGCATTTTAAAAAAAAGGCTTTATTTAAAAGCAGTCACAGACATGGTGGTCTGCTGTCTCCAGCAGGCCACCATCCCTGTGAGGGCGGCCATTCCCAAGGGGGTCACAAATTGCGACCTACCTCATGAATATTTACGAGGTAGGTCATTTGCGACCCCATCACGAATTGCAAACAGTGTACAGTACACTGTTGTACATAAGGTTTTGCGGCTTGTAATTTGTGACTCGCAAACAAGTTGCAAATTGCGAGTCGCAAAACTCGGGGTCGTACATCTGGCCTCTAGTGCCTTGTTTCTTATTCATCTCCTGGTGTCCTAGATGTGGGTGTGACAATAGCCACAGGAGGGGGTGAACTTGTCCCCTGGTAGACAGGGGTGCCGCTTGTGATGGCTTTAGTGACATTGTTGCACATCTTGGCTGCATAAATGGAAAAGCCCCAGTGCCTTGTTTCTTCACACTTTATATTGAGAATTAGCAACCAGAAAGACTCAAGGGCACAATTGTCACCATACCAGGGCTACTTGGCCGCCTGTCCCACTCTGTAACAAAGCAGGCAGCAACAACTGCGCAAGGGAGCGGTTGTGCAATGTGTACACAGTCTGCCTCTGGTAACTAGTAAAGGGCACTCTGTACATTTGAGAGGCCTTCTGCCTCATATGCTGTTCAAGAGTAGATTTCATAGTCATAGCTACCAATGCAAATGGCCCTGGTGCCTTTGAGGCAAAGTGTATTGGAAGGGCTTTAAGTGGGCCGGTTCCCTCCGGGTCTCAGACCCGGCAGTAATTAAAAACGGACTTTGAAATAGGTCCACATTGGGTCCTATATTAACGCCTTTAGCTTTACTGGCAAAACACTGATCGATTTCTGAACAGTGAATGTAAAAAATGTTGAAATAATTCATGTCAGCTTTCAATTTCCTGTTTATATTTCACTTGTTTTGCTTCATTTAGCATTGCATAAGAGTGTTAGGTTTTGCCAGGATGTTGTGTTTCTGTATTTCTTTCACGTAGTCTATTACTCTACGGTGCGTACTTTAAACTGAGTCCCTCCAGGAGTTTTTAAAAGACCACGATTGAGAGCCCCAGGGATGGGACTGAGGGCAGTGTAAGATTCTCAGTGCCTCTGAAAGGTTTTCCAAACACATGCCCATCCAATCCTTGGCCTCTCTGGAGAGCACACAGAGCAATGGTCACATGTGCCAGTTGCAATGGTGAGTCTGTGCACATTTGTGTCAAGGAGCTACACAGCAGGCAAAAGTAAAAGAAAATGCAGTGTTTACAGGAGAGTGTGTGTGTTGTGTGTTTTGGGGGTGCGAAGTGAAGGAGATGCAAAGGAATGCATTCAGGGGAAAGTGAAGGGGGCGAGATGACGTGTGAGATGCGTAGAAGGAGACAGATGTGGAGAGAGATTATCTGTCTGAGTGAACATAACAGGAGTGAGACTCTCTGGAGACCACTTCCACAGCCATCAGTAAAGTTTAATTCACACTTTCACAATTTCAGTTTGAATATTTTTCAATACTGTTTGCAACAAACCCATTGTTGTTACTCATTTAGCTTAAACGCCTAACAAGCACTGACAAAGCCAATAGTCCTGGCTGGTTTTATGTGTACCCCAGTTGTTGTGTTATAATTCTGGGTTGAATAACAGGAAGCTGCGGGAGAAACCACAATACTGGTCGCGAGGAACGCTATGGGAATCCCAGAAGTTAAGTCTACGTGTTTAAGCCACGCCCTTTATTACATGGGCGATACTCCTTTTAGAGACCCCGTCAACCCCACTTTTTCCATCCCAATTAAAGACCTTGCTATTGGGGAACAATGTCCTGAAGGGAGATGTTGGAATAGAAGGCTTGAGCAGCTCCCGTTTAAGTAGTAGGGGAGACGTAGGCAAAATTACCTCCGCCATTTGTGCACTCCCATTTCTCTAGCAAAAGGAAAAAAAATCAAACGTTTGTTGTAATACAGCATTAACTTCTCTTGGCTCGTTAAGGCAACTGCTTAGTTTGGCCTTAGAGCATCGGCTTTGGGATGAGCTCAACCCATGCAGAGTGGTGCGGCCAGAGCCCCCGGTCCTGGTGAGCGGAGGGGGCAACCCGTGAGCAGCCCCCCAGCTGTCCCCTGTTTGCTTTACTCTCTCTTTCGTCACATCCTCCGTCGTCTCGCGCACCCCCTGTCCACACGGGCGAGGTCAGTGGTTCCCAGACAGGAGGTCCAGAGACACCTTAAGGATTTTGGGGGTCCGGAGCCAAGCGTATTTTGGGGGCCCTGTTCGGAACAGATTTGAGTTTATGGTCCAATTTCAGCTCTTTCGCGCCCTCCTTGGCCAGGTCACCGACAGGTCACAGGACCACTCGTGCAAATTCCAAAATTGTTACTCAAGGTTAGTGACATTTTCAATATTGTGACACAGCAGCAGTTCACTATTATTACTGCACTTAATATCTGCGACACCCCCGCATTTCTCATAGGTGAGCTCCTGTTTTAATCTAAAAAATGTTTTCTAGATTTTGCATTAAACAAACACAACATTTCCCAGCAAAATGTCTGAAATAGACGCTTATACATCACTCACATTAAAAAAACAAGAAAGGGAAATCTTATTTAAAACAGTCTGTTTTGGAATTATTTAAGGTCATCAGGGCAGGACTCCCTGCAGAACAGCCCCGGAGCTGTCTGGGGGCCCCTGAAAGGCCGGGGCCCTGGGCCAGAGCCCACTCTGCCCAGACCTTAAGGGGTCTCTGAGGAGGCCCTCCGAGCCCTGCTCGGTTTCTCCCCCCGTACCTCCAGAGAGGCGGTGTTATCACCCACAGGTGAGCTGCCTCAGGTGCAGCAGGCCGCAGGTGGGGGGCTGGGGGCGTCACGCCTCAGAAGCAACGCCCCCTGAACCGGGTCAGGCGCCGGCAATGTGCTGGTTTCAGTCCACGGGGCTGGAAGCCGAGGAGATGCCGCGTTAAGCCGCGCTTTGAATGGCGCCTGTCAAACCGCTGATTTCTGAATACGCGCAGTCACCTACTTCAATGCCTTTTAATTAAAAAAAAAACCAAACTGAGCACAGGAATGAATTCAAAGGCAACGGCTTTCAGAAAAGAGGAATTTTTGGCTTGGGCGAAAAGCTATTGGAACTGGTGCCTCGCTGCCTTTGAACAGAGGAAAAAAATCTATTCATTTTCGTGAGTTTTCTAAAAAAAAATATATATATTGGCTGTCGTGCCTTAGAGGGGTCCATGGGGAAGGCTGTGGGCCCATTGACACTGTCACGGTTTCAAAGCAGGGCCTTCTCACAGGACGCTGAATGGATGACCTCATGAAAAACTGAAAAAATAAAAAAAATAAAGGTTGTATGTCTGGTGCTTTGAAGCCCATTAGAGAGACATGCAAAACTGTTTTCCTTCTTTCATTTTGCTTCCCTTTTTGAGCGAGCTATTCAGTCACTTCAGAAATGGAGAGAAACATGTACTTTTGTGTTGGCTGCTTCGGACGAAGAGCTGGGCCTTAGTGCCAGACACATTGGCGGTGCTACCTGAAAGCAATTCATTAAACAAATATGTTTTAAACCCTCTCTTTTGTGGGTTCCTTTCGTTTTTTGTTTATAGCCTGCTATTGTGCTGCAGGCCTCTGAAATTGTTCCTGTCAAGACATTAAAAGGCATATTTAGAGTTCGACTAGTGAACTGTCCCCCACCAGGGTGCTGATTTAAAGTCCTCTGCGACCCATGGACCCTGCATGTACTCAGGGGACAGACGGACGAAGGAGGTCTCTCCATCAAAGTGACTGCTTTTAGCAAGTGAGGGAGAATTACATGGAAGAATCAGAGATGGTGGGATCTCCGCCACCAAATGTGGGCATAGATACTGGAAGTAGGGGTGCACCAGCAATCAATCAATCAATCAAGAATTTGTAAAGCGCACTAATCACCCGTGAGGGTCTCAAGGCACCAGCACCCCCAGAAATAACCATGCTGGAGTTGGGAAGGTGAATGAGCAATAACCATGCCTTTAAATTGTATCTTTATCTTGTTACATTTCAAAGCCAGAGGTCAAATGTCAGGCTATGAGCCTGATTATGAGTTCGGCTGATGGGACGACCCATCCGCCGAACTTCCGACAGGGAGACTGCCACCATACTGACTACCTACCTACTGGGCCCATTATGACTTTTCCGCTGGGCTGCCGGACAGAAACCAAGGTTGCCTCCCGTCAGCCCAGCGGGAAAGTGGCAGCAGCATTGTTACCGGCTCGTAATCGAGCCAGCGGCAATGCTGCTGCCCGCAGGGTGCACCAGCACCCTCTCATTGCTCACTGTCTGCACAGCAGGGTTGACTTCAGCGCCGCCCTGGCTGATTCCGATCTTCGCCACCGTCACCTCATCAGGATCGAAGATCCCGGCGGAGACAGTGGTAGATTGATGCGGCTGGCCGCCAACCACGTAATGTGGCGGTTGGACCGCATTAACTGCGGCGGTCCGACAGCCATGGCGAGTGTGGCGATCCAAGGACTGCCACACTCGTAATCAGGCCCTAATTCTTTTGACAAATTGCAGTTTATTCTTTTAACATGGGGATCAGTGTTTACTTTTCTTTTTCTGACTGCAAAGTTGCCAATCTTGAAGGAGTGCAAGGAGAGTTTAAGGACAGGCTGTAGGACGGCAATTATTTTTAACTCAATAAAATGTGCATACGTATACACGTATTGTACAAATATTTCAAAATATACCAGCAGAACTGAAGCACTGTTATCATAATTCTGAAATGTCATGGAAGCAAAAATTGTGGACAAAATCTAAACAAATCAAGATCATTTACTTAGGGATGTGCAAATGATAATTAGTCCTGAAATCCTTTTCCACACTTTGTTTGTGCAATATATAGTTGCACCAGTAAAACTACTTGTCTGTGAAAATGTAGTGTCCATTTCTTTGGAAAGTGGGCTACCATACCATACTATTTTAACATATTTGCAAAATTGTGCTCCAAAACGCACCACCAGCTACATACCACATCTTTACTACGCTTCTGCTAAATGGGCGTGGCTCATTTACTACCCTTGTTCTTTGTGTGACACTTGGATTTTTCACAGTCCCTATGGCTTTGTGATTTAACAGTGACGGCAGCACCCCTGCTCTGAAACTTGTTCCAGCAACACTGAATGCGGGTGCTGTAAAAGTGCTTCCTTGGTGTTGCTGGGGGTGGTAGTACATGGTGTCAGCTCCACACACCAGGATGGCCGATCTGGCTCTTTAGGTGAAGTGGCTAAACTGGCCCAACTTTTCAGAGTTAGTATCGGAAACTGGCAGACCCCAAGGTGCAGAGGGAGGAATGTGTACATGGTCTGGAACGGGACACATGCTACCAGGCAGACAGATTCAGGATCCACCTGAAACATCCCAAATCCTAATGATGGATCCTTGAAACCACTGATGTATCCGCCCAAGATGTTTAAAGCCATATGTAGGAAGCAAAAGGGCAACACAGATCTGCTAGAAGGGGAGGGATGGGTGGAATCATTTGTGTATTACGCCGAATATCCCCTTACCTTCAGTTTCGGCTGACCAGTGAACCGAAGCAAAGGGAAACTAGGCGTGTGCAAAAATTCACACAGTACTTCTTTGTCTACTTATGTGAAATTTTGGGAAAATTACATGAACCATTAACTCAGCATTTAGTGCAATTTCTTAGCACAAAATGCGTCCTAATATCCGTTTTGGGCACAAGGGAACATTTGAAATTAAAAATAGCACTAAAACTCACATGATGCAAACAGGAAAGGTCACTCACACAAAATTGGGGCAAACAATATAATTGACAAAAATATAATGTTAAAAATATTGTTTATCAAGATATCATGCACCCATACTTATAATGGTGAATATAAAAATATCGGAAAAAACATAATTGGCACTAATATCGTCCAAAAATATACAAAAATATCAATTTTGTCATCTAAATAGAGTTTAAAATAATAAATGTTTAAGGTTTTAATGTGCAAATGTAATGTAATGTAAATTAAATAAATGCCACTAATATTTAGTACTATATATAAATATGTATATATTGATAAAAATCTTCTACATTATATTAATTTTTTAACATTTTAAACATATTAGGAAAACATATGAAACATATATATATATATATATATATATATATATGTCTTACACAATAAAACCATAAAAATATAAACAATTCAATAACAACAAATATATTAATTGATTTTGGTAATAGATAAAATATTAAAAGTGTAAACCCGAAAACACATTTACTAAAAAGACTAGAAACATTAAAATAAATTTAAAAATAAAACCAAATAGTATGAAATATGAAAAACAAAGAATGGTATAACATTTATTTAACCAATATTCTGAAAACTATTCCAGTCTAAGAATATTAAATATGCTATTCCCACTCTAATTTATGCAACAGTAGGGAAAGTAATGGACTTCGGAGGGGTTAGATTTACTGTTCTTACTTTGGTTATCACAGTAGTAGGGAAAGTAATGGACTTCGGAGAGGTTAGATTTACTGTTTCTACTTTGGTTATCACAGTAGTAGGGAAAGTAATGGACTTCGGAAGGGTTAAATTTACTATTCCCTCTCCAGTCTGTGCAAGAGTTGGGAAAGCCTTGGATTTCATAGGGGTGACATTATCTAATCCCACTCCAAACAGCGCAACAATAGGGAAAGTGTTGAACTGTGAAGGGGTTAATTTTACTATTCCTACTGCAATCTAAGCAAGAGTAGGGAAAGTACTTCACTTCAAACACATTATGGGCCTGATTATGACCTTGACGGAGGGGTTACTCCATCCCAAATGTGATGGATATCCTACCCGCCGTATTACAAATTCCATTATATCCTATGGAACTTGTAACACGAGGGATGGGATATCCATCACATTTGGGAGGGAGTAATCCCCTTCGCCAGGGTCGTAATCACGCCCTATATGTACGAGTAACCCCATGAATGTAGAAATAATATATAACTTTTAATATAAAAATTAATAATTAACATGAAATATATACAAAATACATATATGTAGTAAAAACTAAAAACAATTAATCAATTTACATAATTACTATTCAATCAAATAATTATATATTAATAAATAATTGTTATTCAATTATTAATTAACTTTTCACCCCATTCCCATACAAACCTAGTGCCCCAGACCCAAAATGTAACAAAAAATAGACATTCCATATTTTAAATATTTAAACTCAATTAAATAAATAATTAGCAATTCATAATTAATTAGTACTTAATTCACGTCTCTCCCTGCATCGCTATAAACCTAGCTACCCAACATTAATGTATAAGTAAAATAATTAAGTATTCCATAATTTACATATTTAACATTGAATTAAATAATTCATTTACAAATAACAATTAATAGGTAATTAATTATTACTTAATTAACTTCCATCTCTATACCTCTACAATCCTAGCAGTTGGGCTCTATAGTTTGTGTAAAGTTCTGTGTCAGAGGAAGGTTAGCCCATGCTTTGCATCACCTCTTCACTCTCCTTAATTTGTTTCTGGAGGCAAACAAGCCACAGGAAACATGTTCAAACCAGCTGTGGCAACCATTACCAAAGCAACAAGCCCCAGCAAACATGTTCAAACCAGCTATGGCAACAATTATCAAAGCAACAAGCCCTTGCAAACATGTTCAAACCAGCTATGGCAACAATTATCAAAGCAACAAGCCCTTGCAAATATGTTCAAACCAACTATGTCAAACATTATCAAAGCAACAGCCCCAGCAAACATGTTCAAACCAGCAGTGGCAACAATTATCAAAGCAACAAGCCACAGCAAATATGTGCAAACCAACTATGTCAAACATTATCAAAGCAACAGCCCCAGCAAACATGTTCAAACCAGCAGTGGCAACAATTATCAAAGCAACAAGCCACAGCAAATATGTGCAAACCAACTATGGCAACCATTATCAAAGCAACAGCCCCAGCAAACATGTTCAAACCAGCAGTGGCAACAATTATCAAAGCAACAAGCCACAGCAAATATGTGCAAACCAACTATGGCAACCATTATCAAAGCAACAGCCCCAGCAAACATGTTCAAACCAGCTCTGTAAAACATATGCAAATCAGACCTGGTAAACATGTTCGAACGCATCCAAGCCAGTACTTGCAAACAAGTTCAAACCAGCCCCACATTGCACCACGTGACTTTTGAGTCAGTATAAATGGTTAGACTTGTGGGATTGGACAGGATTCTCCCCAAAAACACATTTGTGGAAAAAATATAGACCCAAACTGTGCACACTAGAGCATAAGTATTCAGACGAATTGTCTGAAAAGCCATAGGTTTTAAAAGGAATTCTGAATCGGAACTAATCAAATATTGTATCACTTCCGAGTGAGCTGCGGTATCTGAGAGCAGCATTTCTCAGCTGCAGAAAGGTGTGTAAGTGCCAATATAGGACGTGTCTGATAGACACAACAACTGGGTGCAGAGAAAGCAGACCCTTCCTGAGACTGCAAGCCCCACTGGATAAATGCCCTTAGTGGATGCAATGCCAGCAATTCGTGCCAACCTGAGGTTCCTCCTATGGAAGGTGAGGGACAGCTAAAGTCCTGCTTGTTTACAGCCTTCTCTTGGGAAGTGCGAGCAAATACAATTGATTTCCTTTCCCACTATTGCCCTTCCGCCTCTCGGGCTCGCCTTCTCTCTAACATCTGGAAGGATGCACCGAGTCCCTTGGCAGCCCTTGGCTGCATCTCTGCTATAACTCTTTAAAGCAATGGAGAGTTCGTGCTAATTGAAAAAAAGCAATACGTGGATCCTTCAGTTCTTTTTAGGCTTATTTCGCTCCTGCCCTTCCTAACAAAAATCATGGAAAAACACAATAATAAACTTATCTCCAATTATCTTGAAGGTCATTGTTTTTTGGACCAGGTGCTTAGAAAGAGCAAGTACTGCAGAGTTTTGGCCACTCAGTTCCAGTCAAATTCCACCTGGCAGAGTTTTTTCTCACGTGTGGCTCGGCGCAAGCAAGAATTGCCATCGCCTAGTGAGATCTTCAAGCGCTGTGAGGGCACCTGGTGAGATTCCCCCAAAGCAGGCGGTCACAACCATTCACCGTGGGAAAGCTGATGTCTGAGTAGAAAACCTACTTGAGCGGCAGCAAAATCAGCTCACGCAGCAGCGCCCTCTGGCACGCCACCTGGTGCGGTTCATGCAGATTTTTCAGTGCAGGAAGAGCTCCTGGCGCAAAAAATCAGCATAAGCGGCACACTGTTCAATTTTTCGCCCATTTGCGGAACTGTGTGGAATCTTGTGGAGTTTTCATGTAACTCTGCAGAATTCCGCAGAGTGAAACTCTGCAAGTTCCGCCCCCCCCTTTTTCTCGACCCATATTCACTTCCCTGGCCCAGCCTTGGACCGCCTTGGTAAAACCTTCAATAGTATCAACAAGGCAGAGCCCTGACTATAAACTTGCAATAACCAACACAAAGTCTTAGTAAATCTGGACCCTTATATGTGCATTAACCTTCACACTGGTCAAATTTCTAATATTTACAGGGCACCAAAAGCCACCATGTGCCTATAGACAAAGACCTGGTAACACCTTAAAGAGGTAGGTTTTACTTTGCAACCCACTTTTGGAAAGAGGTTTGCTAGCTGCTTATGAAGCTCCAACAGCACAACATGTAACCATACTTCCATTTCCCTAAAAGGTTAATCTCCAAACTTGGAGCGTTTAATCTTAAGAACTTTCAACTGGGTTTTGTCTGCTGAGAAGGTAGGTTTTAAGCCATAATTGCCAATGAACAGGGTCATCTAAAGGATGAACTTAGAGTAAGTTCTCTAAGTTTAAATGATTGGCAATTGGTAGTAAATGGAGTCTTCATACAGCTGAACTAGTATGTAAAGGTGAACTATTCTTCCTACCACCCTTACCACACGCATTTATGCTCTTTGTAGATAGACCAAGATTTTCATAGATGCCCCTACTAAGATAGAGCCAGCAACGTATAATTTCCTGGGTTGATTCTGTGAGCCAGTTGTGTAGTCCAGCGAGCAGGCAGAGATTGAGCAATCAAATATCACCCCCACTCCCTGGATTTGTACTTCCCTGAAGAAACTGATCATGGAGCCAACCAAACTCCAGGGGGGTCCAAGACAAACTGAGCCGACTGACCAATGTGCACAAACCTTAGCCTACCAACATCAATTCTGTTTTGATGACTTTCAGGGTGGGCCAGCTTGCCCAATTCTGAATCTCTTTGGAGAGAGAAGACAAGCGGAGAGTCCACAGCAAATTCACCACTGAACGAGAACCACAATTGCGTGTGGTCAGCATAAATATGAACCGTGTACCCTTGTCCCCAACAAAATATCACGAGTCAACCGCACAGCTGGTGGGAGGAGCTTTGGGGTGATCCACATGTCGACGTCACTGCAGGAGCCGACCCACTGTCCTTTACCGCCTCTGCCTTACAGTGTAAAAGATTCACTGCACCGCAAGAGAGTGGCACCAGCAATATATTGTACACAACGGATCAAAGCAACGCATCGTGTCAGTCTATTGTGTGGAATGCGGCCAAGAGGTCGAGAAACACTAATGATCCTTTGCTATCTACAGCATCCTCTGTAGGATGTTCAAGAGGGCCACAGCGAGAGTTGTTAATAATCCCTGTAATAAGTGGGGGAGGGGCACATGCTTAAGATCCTTTATCCATGAAGAGGGGCGAGCAGGCCAAGGGTCACCGGAGCACTTGTCATGTTCATCACTTTCATTAACTTTTCAATTCCATCAATGGTGTCCTTCTCAACAGTAAAGTCAGTTGACCTTCTCCAGGAAAAAGGGGGGAATCTCCTGAACTGAAAAGGTAGCTTGTGGAACTTATTAGAACTCATTAGTAATCCTAAATCAGAACAACTCCCCTAGAATCTGAAACAACATTTGGTGTGGTTGCCAGCTTCGACAATCTGTGTGTTATAAAACAGGGCTTTGGCCACCTCTAAGTTCTGCCGATGAGCCTACCGCAAGAACGACTTGAGCTTTGAGCTGTGTCACATTGTTGAGACTGTACGTAGATTGCATTTAACTATCTGAGGGTAGGCGTTCTCCCTTGGTCTTTGGAAAGACCAACAATTCACACAGTCCGGTCAAAGTGGAATTGTCTAAACGTCTCTGTTCTTCTCCCACTGCACAACTGCACCAAGTTCATATAACACAGGTGCTATCTGCACCAACAGAGTCTCCATCACCAGGGGGGTCTGTTTACTATTATCACATTTCCAGATGTTGTTCATCTGGACACTTAACTTTGGCCTCTTTCCCCCTTGAACAAGAATGAAATGAACAAGAGACTACACCTCGTCTGTCCAGGTGAGGAAGTGGGTAGAGTCAGTCAAAGTTAGTAGTAGCAGTATTATTATTATTAGTAGTAGTAGTAGTAGTATTATAATCAATAATAATAATAATAATAATAATAATAATTGTTATTATTATTATTATTATTATTATTATTAGGAACAAAGTGGCCAGGGCACACCCTTATCGTAAGTCCAGATAAATTTCAGGAATTAAGTAGATGTCCGATTAGGAAATTTAGTGCAGAGGAATTTATTATAGATGCAAATGAGTAATAAAAGTATGTATCCATGTATCTAAAAGCAGCCAGATGTTAATGAATGGTCAAGGTTACAATCAGATGACCACAAACAGCAGAGAGTCCGTACAGCAAAACAGCCAGGTCGTTGTGGCATCACCTGCTGGAGTCTTCTAACTGCATGTTTTGATGGTCCCAGATGATGAAGGCCTGCGGCTGTGTTCTGGGTCCATCTCCAGCATCCGATGAACCAGTAGGACGGTTTGAGAGAGTAGCCGTAGGTGGCCTCTCTGTCTTCTTTTGCATGAGAGTAGGCAAGGAACAGAGCTACTTAGGTCCTGATTAAGAGCTAATGCGTTATTTATTGCCCCTGAAAAATAACCATACCATGGGCTACATTACTTATCGGGTGCGATAATTAACACCTTTTACGAGTTCATTGGGAATAATGTGCAGATTTTGGTGCTTAATATATGTTTACATTCGATGAAGGTTCAGTTATTTAATGAATCCGATAATTATCAGATGTGTTAAATATCTTCAAACTTGTAATTCCGACCCCTGCATAAACAGGATTTTATGCATTGGCCAGAATATTACGAGGCGCTTGTAATCAGGCCCTGGTGTGGCGTTCTGCGTGTGTCTAATTCATACACACCACTGCTAGGACGCAGCTATTCGGATTGCACAACATGAAGATGTGTTCCATGAGAATCCAAGACATGAGTGAATGAGTCCCTTATGGTCATGGTGCTCGTGCCCGCCCGTCATGTCCATTCTGCCAAGCCACCACCTGTCACAGAGCACCTACACTCAGGTGGATTATGGGTGCTTTTGTCACAAGGATGCTGATGGGCGAAGACATCCCAGCAGTAAACACGCCAGCCATGATCTCAGACACCAGTGGCATACATCAAGGGAAAGACAAGGACATGAACCTTTGGATAAAAAGGAAGAGAAACCACAAAATGCACTAATATAACTGTAGAATTAAAAACCTTTATTTCATAGTCAGTCTTGACTACAGTTACCACTGATTGCCATGTGTCCTACTCATGATGAGACTGCTCACCGGATGTGGCCATCCAGGAGGCCAGGCTTGAAGTGCCTGGACATGACTCAAGAATTTATTGAGCAACTTGCCATGTGCCGCGATGCTACTTTTGAAGGCTGTTTGGTGTAATCTCTCATCATCTCACCCCTGTTCCTGATAGTATCTGAAGGAGAAGGTGGTCATGTGATGAATATTAGCCACTAAAGGCCTCAAAGCAAAATAGGGTGACTTATGACAAACCCAGAAGATTTAATAACCCCTGTCTGCAACACATCAGCTTTGCAAACACCTGTCCTTCAAATCTGAAATAACAAAGATCGGAAATAGCAAAAATATGTGACCCCCCATCACTCCAGACAGAGTACACTGGCCTGATCAAGCCATCCTTTCAGGAGAATCACAGATGGTGATGGTGCCCCCATCACATCCCTGCTAAAGCAACATTCCTGGGATCTGATTGTCCTGGGCAGCTATCAGCCTGTTTTCAGTAAGATCCTGGAAACTGATGTTACAAAGGAGCTCTGGGAATTCAGCGAACCCAGCCTCTCTTCCTTTATTCATTCATTCATTCATTCCAAAACCATTGCAGTACCTCATAGCTGAGTTGTGCCACCAGGAGGTCTGGTTAAGTGACCAGAAGGTCTGGTTCAGCTCTTAGAATGTCTTGTTGAGTGACCAGGAGGTCTGGTTGAGCGAACAGGGGGTCTGGGTAAGTGAACCGGGGGTCTGGTTCAGCATTCAGGATACCTCGTTGAGTGACCAGGAGGTCTGGTTGAGCTACCAGGAGGTCTGGTTCAGCATTCAGGATCACTCGTTGAGGGACCAGGAGGTTTGGCTGAGCGACAAGGAGGACTGGTTGAGTGACCAGGAGGTCTGATTGAGCGATCAGGATGTCCCACTGAGCAACCAGCAGGTCTGGTTGAGTAACCAGGAGGTCTAGTTGAGCATTCAGGATGTCTCATTGAGCAACCAGGAGGTCTGCTTGAGTAACCAGGACGTCTGTTTGAGTAACCAGGAGGTCTGTTTGAGTGACCAGGAGGTCTCGTTAAGCAATCAGGAGGTCTGGTTGAGTGACCAGGGGGTCAGGCTGAGCGACCAGGAGGTTTCATTGAGCTACCCAGAGGTCTGGTTGAGTGACCAGGAGGTCTGGTTGAGTGAACAAGAGGTCTGGTTGAGTGACCAGGAGGTCTGGCTGAGTGAACAAGAGGTCTGGTTAAGAGACCAGGAGGTCTGCTTAAAAGTGGCCAAACCCCTATTTAATAACACAAATACAGGAAGTTGGGAACCACACTAGAAGTGTTTCAGATCCTTAGGGGGTGCCCTCAGGGTTGTTAACGAGTACTCGGGTGCTCCATGAGCTGCTCTTTCTGCTCAGTCTATCCACATCTTGTGTTTTTTGGAGCAGGCAGCTGACTTTGCTCAGGAGTGCACCGATGACGAGAACGAAAAGGCTAATGGGTGTGTTGACCATCAGGCAGTGTCGAGTGACCCAAGCCCCTCTTCCTGAGAGAAGGAACCTAGGCGTGTAGCACCCTCAGGAAGTTCCATAGATGGGATGCAATGCTGCTCACAGATTGCTTAGGTGCCATAAATGTTTTATATTTTGGAGTTTCCAATTTGGAGCGCGTCCTTGCCTGTAGTCTCTTCAGACATCCAGAAATAGGTTACACACCCGCCAGGTTTTGTTGAGTGACCAACTGTTAGTCTCTGTAGGTCCTTCAGCTTTCGCTTTGAAGATATGGGATGGAACGTAGCATGGAAGACGGCCTTGATCGAAGTCAAGGAGTAGTGAAACTCCACCTAAGATGGCGGTGTAAAGTCTAATTCTGCATCAACTAGAGCATGGGCAGCAGTTTTTAGTTGCTTGGGTGTCAGGGGGTGTTTAATTTTCTTTAAGGAATGTAGGTAAAAGTTTAATGATTGGGCCAACCGTCCAGATAGAGCAAGATCAAAGGCCTTGTTTGCCAAATCCTGTGTTGTGGTTTCTGACCTCTACGCTCTACATGCTCCTCCCGTTGCTCAGGGTAAGTCGGGTAGTCGTGTGCCTGTTTGAGCCCTGTGCTCTTAAGCCTCCAGCCAAAGTCCAATGTCAAAAACTGAGAATGTGATCCAAGGGTGTTCTGCAAACCTGGAGAGCACCTGACGTTCATAAAGGTCACAATGTACCTGGAGGTGGCCCGATGACCCTCATCCTTCCACTTCTGGGCCAGTGGGAGTGGGGAGCATGAAACCGGGCCCACAGAACATTTTTTTAAATACCCAACATTTTTGAAGACCTTCAAAACAGAGAGAAGGAGATAGGGAGAAAGAGAGAGAGAACGTGCATGTGTGTGTTTTTGTCTGTGTGTGTAAGAACCCCATCTGAAGTCTGACAGAGACCACCTGAGTGTGTGTGTACCCAACTATTTACTAAACAATACGCTTATTAGGCGGGGTGTAACACCAGTGCTTAATTTTAGCCGGTGATTTCCAGTGCTGGACACCGGCACTTAATTGTCTACACCGGCACTTATGACAGCTGCCACATGGTGGCACTGTTTGTGTAATTTAGAGATAAGTAGAACACCAGTTGTTAATTAATTCAAAATACATTAAAAACAACTAATACCTGCCGCCCAAGCCATTCGCATAGCTTTGGGGGCCTCGAACAGTCTGAACTGCCGCACTTGTAGGAGTGGGGTGGTTTGTTGTGTAGGTACCGTCTTTGGCAGCCCTGGCAATGGGTGGTGTGAGCTGCTGTGGCCTCCTGGTGAGGGCCTTGGCACATATTTGTTTTTACAAACTAGGCTCTGTATGGCACCTCAAACAACCCACTGAAATTACACCCCAGATTGCGGCTATCTTGGACGCTGCCCAACCCACATCCCTACGCAATCGCCGATTCCCAGCAGATGCTGTTGAGCTGCAGAAACATGGCAAGGGTGTGTGTGCACCTTCTTCACAAAAGGGCATCTTCACAACTCGCACACATTTGGTGATATGTAATGGCACCTGGGGTGGTTTATTCGTCGTGCCCGGTGGTACCACCAACGCTTGGGCACTTCCCTGCGTCCTGCAATCCCCGATGGGGGATTGTCACACCTCCTAACACTACCCACGCCAGGAGAGTAGCAACCGGTGGAGAAGCCATCATTAGTGCAGCAGGTACAGTGACACCAAGGCCTAGTGTTCCGAGTGGCCCGGCGCATCCCTGTTGTAAATGGCTTTCACTGCCAGACCTGGCATTAGGGGACCCACCAGCCACCGTGCCTCGGTGCCAGGCCAGGACAGCCCCGACATGAAACTGAACTCATGGCGACCTGACTTCAAAGGGAGAACGAACCAGGTGGCTAATTGCCTGCTGCGCAAACACGCGGATCATTAGCCGGGGCGCGCGATGGCGCAGGCCTCGCGCCGACCTTTGTTTGAGGGGAGCCCATGGGCGAGGGCGCGCGCAGCTGCATCCTGCCCTGACAGCCTAATGAGGGGGTGCTCTTCATGGAGACAGGCCCCCGGGACCCCGCGTCCCTCCTAGCACAAGGCCCGGCTCAGAGGCGCGCTGACACGGCACAGGAGAGGGCCCTGCGCCGCTCCATGGAAGGCAGCCCTGGGAGCCATGGAAAGCGCTGCTCTGGCCCAATCTTCATTTCCCCAATTAAAATGTGCCCGCAACGCCGCGGGTTATATTTAGGTCTCCATATTCTCGATTTAAATAACCCACGCTCTGTCCTAGCTCGTTTCCCTGTTTGCTTTCATCCCTGTGAAGCACAGACATCTGTGGGCCACGTTTGCATTAAGATGTTATTTTTTGCGTCTCACGAGTGCTGGGGCGAAATGTCTGGCATGGGGGCATCCAGGGCTGGGATTCCATAAACCGGGAGCCCCGGGGAGGGCCCAGGGTGGGGGGAGGGGAGTCAAGAGGGGCAGAGTCAGGAAGAGCAGACTGACAGTTTTTTAAAACTCTTCCCTACAGAAACTGACAGCAAGGACCCAGTGATAGTAAATATGGACCATATGTACGAAATTACGTTTTTGCATTTCCTAATTAGCAGAATCCTAAAAAAAAAAATCGCTATTTAGGAAATGTAAAATGGAATGTACAAAACTAGAGATTTCTTAACCCCTTAGCTGCTGGGCCTCCACACCCCCCCCCCCCCCGCCAAGCCCCAGTGCTGAGCCCTTTTTTGGCTATTTGGGGTAGTTTGCGCTTAGGCTTTCATAACTTTTTGTCCACATAAGCTACTCACGCCAAATTTGCATCCTTATTTTCCAACATCCCAGGGATTCTAAAGACACCCAGAGTTTGTGAGTTCCCCTGGAGGGGACCAAGAAATTAGCCAAAATAGAGCTAACATTTTGTTTTTTTTCAGAAAAATTGGAAAAAGGGTCTGCAAAAAAAAATCATGTGTTTTTTTCCCTGAAAATGACATCAACAAAGGGTTTGCGGTGCTAAAATCACCATCTTCCCAGCTTTCAGGAACAAGCAGACTTGAATTAGAAAGCCACAATTTTTCAACACAATTTTGGCATTTTACTGGGACATACCCCATTTTTACTATTTTTTGTGCTTTTATCCTCCTTCCAGTTAGTGACAGAAATGGGTGTGAAGCCAATGCTGGATCCAGGACAGCTAAACATTTCTAGAAAGTAGACATCATTCTGAATTCAGTGAGGGGTCATTTGTTTAGATCCTACAAGGTTTTCCTACAGAAAATAACAGCTGAAATAAAAGAAAAATTGAAATTGAGGTGAAAAAACAGCCATCTTTCTCCACTTTTTACTCTGTAACTTTTTCCTGCAATGTCATATTTTCAAAAGTAATATACCTTTACATCTGCTTGACTCTTCTGGTTGCGAGGATATATAAGACCTATAGGTTCATCAAGAACCCTAGGTACCCAGAGCCAATAAAAGAGCTGCACCTTGCAATGGGTTTTCATTGTATACCGGGTGTACAGCAATTTATTTGGTGAAATATAAAGCGTGAATAATAGGTATAAAAAAAACCTTTGTATTTCCAAAATGGGCACAAGATAAGGTGTTGAGAAACAGTGGATATTTGCACATCTCTGAATTCTGGGGTGCCCATACCAGCATGTGAATTACAGGGCATTTCTCAAATAGACGTCTTTTTTACACACTGTCTTACATTTGGAAGGAAAAAATGTAGAGAAAGAAAAGGGGCAATAACACTTGTTCTTCTATTCTGTGTTCCCCCAAGTCTTCTGATAAAAATGGTACCTCACTTGCATAGGTAGGCCTAGTGCCCGCGTCAGGAAACGCAACATGGACACATCACATTTTTACATTGAAATCTGACGTGCCTAGCTGTAGATTTTGGCCTCTAGCTTAGCCGGCACCTAGGGAAACCTACCAAACCTATGCACTTTTAAAAAACAAGACACCTGGGGGAATCCAGGATGGGGTGACTTGTGGGGCTCTCACCAGGTTCTGTTACCCAGAATCCTTTGCAAACCTCAAAATGCGGCAAAAAACACTTTTCCCTCAGATTTCGGTGTTGCAAAGTTATGGAATCTGAGAGGAGCTGCAATCTTCCTTCCACCCAGCATTCCCCCAAGTTTCCTGATAAAAATGGTACCTCACTTGTCTGGGTAAGCCTAGTGCCAATGACAAGAAATGCCCCAAAACCCAACGTGGACACCACATTTTTTTTTAGAAAACGGACGTGTTTTTTGCAAGGTGCTTAGTTGTGGATTTTGGCCTCTAGCTCAGCCGGCACCTCTGGAAACCTAGCAAACCTATATATTTTTGGAAACTAGACACCTAGGGGAATTCAGAATGGGGTGACTTGTGGGGCTCTTACCAGGTTCTGTTACCCAGAATCCTTTGCAAACCTCAACATTTGGCAAAAAAACACTTTTCCCTCAGATTTCGGTGCTGCAAAATTCTGGAATCTGAGAGGAGCTGCAAACTTCCTTTAACCCAGCATTCCCCCAATTCTCCTGATAAAAATGGCACCTCCCTTGTGTGGGTAGGCTTAGTGCCCGCGAATGGAAATGCTCCAAAACACAACATGGACACATCACCTTTTCCCAAAGAAAACAAACCTGTTTTTTGCAAAGTGCCTAGCTGTGGTCTTTGGCCTCTAGCTCAGCCGGCACCTAGCAAACCTATACATTTTTGAAAACTAGACATCTAGGGGAATTCAAAACCACCTTTTCCTCACGGTGATGGAAAGTTCTGGAATCTGAGAGGAGCCACAAACTTCCTTCCACCCAGCATTCCCCCAAGCCTACTGATGAAAATGGTACCTCACTTGTGTGGGTAGGCCTAGTGCCCGCAACAGGAAATGCCCAAAAATGCAACATAGACACGCACATTTTGACATTGAAAACTGACGTGCTTTTTGGAAAGTGCCTAGCTGTGGATTTTGGTCTCTAGCTCATCCTGTACCTAAGGAAACCTACCAAACCAGTGCATTTTTGTAAACTTGACACCTAGAGGAACCCAGGATGGGGAAACTTGTGGTGCTCTCCCCAGGTTCCGTTACCCAGAATCGTTTGTAAACCTCAATATTTGGCAAAAAAACAAGTTTTCCTCACATTTCGGTGATAGCAAGTTCTGGAATCTAAGAGGAGCCACACATTTCCTTCCATCCAGCATCCCCTAGCCTCCTGATAAAAATAGTACCTCACTTCTGTAGGTAGGTCTAGTGCCCGCGACAGGAATAGATCACACAATGGTCAATGTTGGTCCTTACATGAGGGCAACTGTTGACCCTGGGTTGATCAATTCCTGATGCAGGCACTAGGTACAGGCACTCAAGTGGGGTAGCATTTTTATCAGGACTGGTGGGGAAACACTGGGTGGTAGGAATTTTGTGGATCCCAACATATTCCTGTAGTTTGTGTGACAGAAATGCAAGAAAAAACTGAGTTTTTATTCAGCATTTCATCTTTGCAGGGGATTCTGGGTAAGAAAACTTTGGGGAATCCACACAAGTCACACCTCTGTGGACTCCCCTGGATGTCTACTTTCCACAGATGTCTGGGTTTGGTAGGTTTCCCTATATGTCCGTCGAGCCCTGGACCAAAAACGCAGCTGCCTGCTTTACAAAACCAGGTTGTTTTGTGATTGATAATTTTGATGTCTCCACAATAGGGTTTGGGCAGTGGAATTTGGGGCTGAACTAAATTGGGGAGCTCCCAAGAGAGCACTCTCTCTGTGCTTGCCGCCGCATTCACCTGCTCTCTGGGTTGGGCTAACCCGCTACTGTCCCGCTGCACAGACTGTGCTTGAGAAGGGACAGCAGGACTGTCCTCATCACCTCCCTGATAATCACTGGAAGAGGGGTTATCGAATGGGACTCCTCCGACTGAAAAATCACTCCCGGAGTCTGCGCCATTGTCCTGTCCCTCAGATGCTGTCTCAGTATCTGATGTCTCAGTCTCTGAACCTATGTCAGAGCTGTCCTCTATAACCAGAGTGAGGGCTTGAGCAGCAGTCATCCAACAAGATGCCATCTCTGCTACTGGCTAAACTGTCGCTCCGAAACACTAGCCTACATAGACAGTTACAAAACTGCTGGTGTGTGTGTGTGATACGCGCAACAGTAGAAGTCACCTTACCCTCGCTTACTCCCTCAATCAGCACGTTCTTTCAAGACACACAAAAAAAGACACACTATTACTTCACATTGTCACATACCAATCGTCACAGTCTTTAGCACCTCTAGCGCTCAGTCCAACAATTATTATTGGTGCTCCCACTCCCATGACCTCCTCCTCGGATTCTGTCACTACCACCCAGCCAACGTGCTCTTCATCTCTCCATAGCCACCCCCCACCCCGCACATACATTTCATTTGTATTATAGCGCAGGTAGTGACTGACTTTACTAACGTACTCAGCTATTTACTTAAAATACAGATTTGCTCTTTGCAGTAGTCATATAAACCTTCTGCGCTTCTTTATGGCACTAAAACTGCCACTAGACAAAAGTCTGATCCTTTTGTAGCAGAAACATAATCACAAGACTTACTTGACTTCTTTATTGCTGCCTAAAAGCTGCAGTTGAAACGCGTCAGATGAAGTATTGCTTTGAAGATGCAAGCTGCAACTGCAAGACAACTGGAGGCGAATTTATATATATATATATATATATATATATATATATATATATATATATATAGATAGAGAGAGAGAGAGAGAGAGAGAGAGAGAGAGAGAGAGAGAGAGAGAGATCACTTTTATATGTGGGTCCGGTTTTTCTGGTGGCCAATCGCAGCCCCCAAGGGAAACCACACATGAGTTGACAAAAGTGATTGATATATATCTATGTATCTATATATCTATATATCTATATATATATATATATATATATATATATATATCTATAGATCTACATATAAACATCTATATATATATATATCTATATGGGTAGAAATATCTATCTACATAGATAGATATATCTATCTATATATATATATATATATTAATAGATCTATATATTTTTTAGTAGCTGTATGGTTTCCTTGGGGGCCATAGTGGCCCCCAGGAAAACCATACAACTATTAAAAAAATATTATTGCACCCACAGGGGGTGCCCTGTGAAAAAATGTTTTTTTCTTTTTAAAAAGTTTTTAACCCCTGGGGGGCGCGATTGGGCACGATCGTGCCCCCCAGGGGTAAACCTACCTTTTAAAAAAAAAAATATGCCCCGGGGTGGAGGGGGGGTGGGCGTCCCATTTGCCGAGGATGCCGACCCCACCAAGTGAAATCCCTGGTGTCTAGTGGGGGTTTCTTGGCCCTCGATTGCAGGGCCAGGAAATTGATTCAGGAAGGCCTTGTTTGAAAGGGGAGAGTCTCCCATTTCAAACAAGGCCTTCCCAAACGTCGGGAAGGCCGTTTGGGGCTGTTTTCCCCACCGGAGCAGGAAGCAGCCGCAAGGCCGCTTTCTGCTTCAATGGAGAAAAGAAACAGTGACAGCTGACGTCACAAAGTGGCGGGTGGAAACACAGAAGATCTTCTGTGTCTCTCGGGGTATTTTTTAACCACCTCTGGGGGGCAGCCACTGGTCGTGACCCGCACCAGGGAGGTAGTGTGGGAGTCGGCCAGTGGCCGATGCCCGCACTAATGAGGATAATAGCGATTCCTACAGGGAATCGCTATTAGGAAATCGCTATTTAGGAAATGCTACACCAGTTGTCCCTATGAACCTAAAGGCCCATAGGTAGGAATGGTTTTGCAGTTCCAAATTTACGATTTCCTAACAGGAATTCGCTAATTAGTAAAGGCAAAACCAAGGGTGCCTAGGGGCCAATGGCCCCCCCTTGATGAACCCCAAACAAAAGTGATGCATAAGTAAAGCGCACAAATGCCGTAGGAGCATGTGCACTACACAGTGGTTTAAAAAATGCACTATGGGGGCATTTTTTAAAAGTGCAGACGGTTTCCATCGACTTGGACTCCATGGTAATAGTGTTTAAATGTCCATTTTGCATTTAGGAAATGCTTTGAACATGTGCTTAGGAAATCACAAATAGGAAATCCCTACTAGTGATTTCCTATTTAGTACTGGGTAGAAATCGCTTTTTGTGATTTCCTGTCTGCATTTGTACATATGGAAAGGCAATTTAGCATTTCTTATTGGACCGAAATTGCGATTCGGTCCATTGAGAAATGCTAAATCCTTTCGTACATATGGCCGTATGTTCTTTCTTACTTAATTTTCACAAACAGACTACATTTTAAAATATCTTATGGGGTAAAGCGACTGCTGTGGAGATCTTAGTACACCCAGTAATGTTCAGGGTATAAGATAACTCTAGTGGTCCGTGCACTTACTGGAGAAATCTGCTTGCAGTCTAGTCACAGACTTGACTTATTACAAAATAGAATATTGGGTTGATGCGTGTGCTGCATGACACATCATGTACCATCCCGGTAGGCAATGTGTACTATAGGTATACAGCTTAGTGGGTTACTGCTTTTGCTGCAGATACCCTTGTATTACCTCCAAGTCAAAAGTCAAAATCCTTGTCATATAGATCAATGGCTATGAACTGGCATCGATGAGCTTAATGCAGTCTGCAAGGCATAACTCAAGAACAAAAGGGCCAGATGTACGTAGATGCAATTTTGAAAAACTAAATAGTGACTTTATAGAAATCGCTATTTAAGAAACGCAAAATGCTAGGTACAAAGATACCGTTTCCTAATAGCGATTCCTACATAGTAGGAATCGCTACTAGGAAATCACATTTAAGAAATCCTATGGCTTTTGAGACAATGGTCCGGCTTTGCTTTTCCCAAACAGCGATTTTCTATTAGAAAAAGTGCTATTTGGGAAATGCAAAACCAAGGATGGCTTTGGGAAAAAGGACCTCCTTGGTCCACCCCAAAAATAGTGGAGTACATGTAGACCACACATATGCACAAGTGACATTTTTGTGCTCTATTGCACTTTAAAAAAGCATCTTGGGGTGTTCTTTTTTAATTGCAAATGGTTACCATCAACTTGAAGTTGATGGTAATTTCATTTCCTAAATGCTCATTTTGCATTTAGGAAGTGCTTTGTACATGTGCCAAGAAATTGCAACTAGGAAATCCCTATTTGTGATTTCCTATTCAGGGAATTGCAAAATGCGACTTCTACAGGGTAGAAATCACGTTTGACGATTCCATAAAGGCCTTAGTACATAGAAAAAGGCTGTTTTGAATTTCTTTATGGGCCAAAATTGCGCTTCGGCCCATTAAGGAATGCACAAGTCCTTTGTACATCTGGCCCTTACAGTTTTTTAATCTTTCCTTATTCTAAGGTTGTTAAAAATGATATCTCTGGGTAGTAACCAATGCTTAATTTGGTCCGGTGGTTTCCAGTGCTGGGCACAGGCACTTAATTATCAACTCTGGCACTTATGACAGCTGCCACATGGTGGCGTTGTTTGTGTAATTTAGATGAGATGAATAGAAAACAGTTGTTTACTAATTCTAAATACTATAAAAACATCTAATACCTGCCACCCAAGCCATTCTCGTAGCTATTGGAGCCTCCAACAATCTGAACTGCCACATTTGTAGGAGTGCGTGGTTAGTAGTTGTGTGGGCACCGTCATTGGCAGAGCTGGCTCTGGGTGGGGCATGCTGCTGTGGCCTCCTGACGAGAACCCTGGCACTTATCTTTTTTTTTACAAATTAAGCATTGGTAGTAACAATCAGTTAGCATTATACAAATTGCCTTTAGTGTAACTGTTCGTAGACAAATATATTCAAGCTTTTTAGAGTAAGTGCTAACTTTTACATGCAGAGCTTGGAAAACTCGAAACCTGGGACCAAATCATAGTTTTTCCCAAACACTTGTGCAGTGACAACAAGCTGAGAGTCTCTGTTATCTCAGTGGTATTCGAATCAAGGGGTTAAGCTTCAGCTAGCCCCAAGCCAGGATGAGATGCGTACAAAAGAAACACTAATGGCACTTAAGTGAGCCATTTTTGTTCGGCCCAGCTGGAGCTGAAAACAAGAAACCTTCCTCACCTAATGCAGGTTGCTGCGCGAGACACAAAATAGGCAAAGAATGGGGTGCCACTCATTGTGTACAAGTGTCAGTAAATAGCACTGGGAAAAGTAAGCACATCTCACTGAGGCCAGACCAGATCCCCAATCTGGTTCAGTAATAGATGTCGGATCCGGATGGATCACCCTCATTGGCTCATTCTACGATAGCTGCCCATTTATGTGCATGCCAATGAATGTGCACACAAACAGTGGCCATCTTGGAATATATTCTTATGAGGTTTATGGAAAAGTTTTCCAAGATGGCCGACACCTGAGTGTATGCATGTGCGAACACATCGGCCATCTTGAAACTACTTTTCTTGAGCTTTATAAAAAAAACAGCTATTGATAGCCACCATGAGTGCGCGTGCAGCTGTGGCAGCCACCTTGGAATACCTTTTCCATAAACATTAAGAAAAAGCATTCCAAGAGGGCTGCCATGCGTGCTCATGCACAGCAGTCACCTGGGTAAAAATAGTATAGGCCTGTGCCCTGGTCTAATACTGAGACGCGCTCAGAGTAGGAGCACTTTCTAGACGCCAAACCACCCCCGTTTCAAAACTCAGCCAGTAATATTAATATTCGCATTTGCCAGCCAAAAAACTCAAGCTGCATGCTGGCTAGATGAGGAGTGAGAGTCAACTTAGACCCATGACTTGAAAAGGCCAAGGGGCAGAAAGTAACCCCTGTGTACAACTAAGTACAGCATGTCCTGGGCTCACTCCCTCTTCATTTAAGACTTTCTTAACCTTGATAGCCTGGTCCTGGATGAGGAATACTGCTTATTTATGGCATTTATGTACAGTAATTACTTGGCTTGCACCAGTATTGATATTTGAATTAATTTTAAATGCAGCTGACTGAAAAATAAGATAAATATTTATTTTCTTAAAGCTCATGATCGACTAGAGTTATATAAAATCAAATTAGAGATTTGGACTCAAGTGTCTTCTGCCAAGAGCACACAATAATTTTGGCAACACGATGTCCCCAGATTAACTAATTTGTCAATCAACAGAGCATCCACTGGACAAACACAGTATAGAGACTAATGCAGAAAGATTGACCTGCTGCTTCTGTCAACCCCAGCGCTGATGCTCAAACGAGGCAGCCTTGCGTGACACACAGCCTTGGTGCACAGTTGAGCTTGCACTTTTTAGCATAGGATTTGTATTGGAGACATACTTTTTCATTGCAAAATCCCGCTCACAGAGAAACTCAGAAGGTTCTAACAATTTGGAAGTGTACTGTGCACTTCAACACACATACAATGCATCCTTGTCTCTAAGAAAATTACCCTGTGTCTTGAAATTACTGGACCTCTCAGGTGCCTTCTCAGGCAACTCTCCCATCCTCTTACACACCCTGGAATCTCAAATGAGATTCACTAAAAATGTCCTTCACTGATTCACCTCCTAACTCTGCAACCAGCACCAGTTTGTTCACATGAGTATGTCAGGCCCACAAAAAATCCCTATAACCCCTGGAGTCCTCTAAGATTAAATACTGTCTTCTGTCATCTTGAACCTTTACATGGAGCCACTTGGACTTCTACTCACAGAAAGCAACATCACAGTTCACCAATATGCCGATAATACACAGCTCGGCTTGAAAGTCTCCTCTGCTTCCGACATCCAACGCCTCAAACACTGCTTGCATAAAATCTAAGCCTGGATGCCCACCACTTAACAGAAGCTCAACCGAACCAAAATAGAATTAATCTGCTAAGAACAGCAAACGAGACACTGTACTAACCTGGCTCAATCTCATGAACAAAGATGGCTGAGAAACCCATCTTTCGCAGAATGTTAGGTCACTTGGATTTACCCTGGACACCAAGCTACTCTCAAGGAACATATTACCAAAAAAACAAAGTCAGTCTCAGATCAGTTCCCTCTTCCAAAGAAAGTCAGACCATTTCTTCCAGAAAGCGGCTTCAGAACTGCTGTTCTCTTGTATCTGGATGTTGGCAATGACATTCTCCTTTGCCTCTCAGACTTCTTACTATCACCCCTTTGGGCCAGTCTCCAAGCTGAAGCATGTCTCATCCAGGCCTGAAAAAATATGATAACATCACCCCCACCCTGGCAATTCCACAGGCTCCCCTTGCCAGCCTGTACCAACTTCAAAAGCAGCTGCACCATTTACAAAGCCATCATGACCAGTGCCCACGCTCATCTATCAATCTCACCATCTCTGGTGGCTTTCTGCACACACAGCCGGGATACCAACAGACCAAAGATTAAGATGTGTAAACAAAGAAATAAACAAGGCTGCGTGCCCTTTTCATCTATGCACCCAGGATCTGGAACAACATCCGAGTCTCCATCAGGACCACCCCAACACTGCTTCAACTTTAAAGAACACTACATCACAAGGCATTAGTCGTACACAACCTAGCATCCTCTCCTATTACTCGTTGACTTTATGCCTGTCTTTTGCCCCTGTACAGCGCTCCACTGTCTTTTGGCTAGGTTTGTGCTATAGAAATACCCTATACATACATACATGCAAACATACATACATACATACAAACATACATACATACAAGAAATGAAAACATTACTCTTTCTTTGCAACTGCTTCAAATAGGTGTTAGTTTTTCACACAAAACCTGGTCTGATTATCATAATAGACTGGGCTTTGCATCACATCCTATGAGTATTTGCGTTCACATGCCCCATTAGTGCTCCCTTGATGCAAAGAGTGTGGAAAACACATATAACAGGATGAATTGCTTACAGCTCTTTCATGAGAAAAATAATCAGTTTTGCAAAGACTTGGGCCCATTGTTTACATGCTTAGGATGTATGTAACTATATGTGATACTAAATTGCACTCTATATTTTGAGTACATATCAGTGCACAGAGAACTGCCTGTTGGCAAGACGGGCGGCGGCTCCTCTGTTACGGCGGAGGAACGTTGCCCCACTGCTGAGGGCCAGCAGATGAAAAATAAAGTGAGAATAAAACAATTTTATTATAATTTTATTTTTCACTGACTGAGCCGAGGATGGGCCGAGTATAGGGTGAAGTGGGGCCATCTTCTATGGAACAGGAGTGGTGGGCACTGTAAGTGCGCATGTCAGTTTGGTCAGCTGTCTGAGCACGGCCAAACCAACATGTGCACTTAGATTTCTCCAACCCGAGCTGGTTTGCACAGCCTGGTGGAGAGAGGCACAGGATCCCTGTTCCTGTGCGAGCGGTAAAACCGACCGCTCAAACCAATCCCGCCGCTTCCCTCACGTTGGGCAACAGCGTTACCAGCATGAGCATGAGAGCAGCGTCTGGATTGGGTGGGGAGTCTGTGCAATGTGGCCCATGGACTGCCGGGAGCAGAAACAGCGAGCGGCAGTGAAGTAATTTTTTTTATATATTCTTTTCCCCTGCGCTGCACCACCACTTTGTATTGGCAGCAGCCGCCACTGGCCAAGATCTATTGTTCCTAACACATTTTATATAATTAGAGTAAGTTTGGCTCAGCACCTTGATCATGATTGGATGACTTTACTGTCTATCACACTTTCCTGCTACTGATGCTGTGGCGTTCCTCCTTATTCTTGTGTTTATTCTGGCCAGGAGCATTCGGGGCGCAGTGTTCTGATCGGTGAGTCTATCCTTCCACTGCATGTTTGAACAAACTCTTTTTTTTAATTTATTTTATTTACTCCCTGGGAGTGCATGTGTTGTCTTCCATTCTTTTCCTTTTTTACTCTAACTCCCCTTTGCCCCATGCTCTGCATTTTCACCCCTATTCTCCCCACTTCGCTCCCCATCCCCTGCCAAGTTTTCATTTCTTTTTTATATTTTTTGATTTTTGATGACTGCCCCACTTGCTCCCATCCTTTTGCACACATTAGTTTACTTTGCTTTAACATTGTATTAACCATTCTGCCATGGCCATCTACCACGATAGAGCAGTAAATTAAAATACCCGCCATGCATCATGACTCGTTAGCATGCGTGTGTAACGACGTGTGTGGACGCGTCATGAAGTGCGCATATCGATGCAAAGACGTTTTAGGGCCTGGGCACAGTGGGCTCTGGCCCCAGCCTGTCAGGGGCCCCTGATAGAGCCAGCTCTGTTCTGTATGGAGTCTTGCTCTGATTACCTTAATATTTCTTAAACAGATTGTTTTAAATACAGTTTTCCTTTCATTTATTTTTAATGTGGGTGATGGGTGGGAGTCTATTACAGCTATTTTGCTGAGAAATTTTGTGTTTATGTTTCATGCAACATCCTTTAAAAAACATTCTTTTAGATTTAAACAGGACCTCACATATGAGGAATGGGAGAGTGCCACAGAGGTTATTTGCAGTCATATTAGTGAGCTGCTGCTGTGGTACAATATTGAAAACACACATCACTATCCCTGAATATAAGTTGTAATCACATTTAGAATTTGGACAAGTGTGTCTGTGCACTGTCAGTGACCTGGCCAAAGGGGGCATGAATGAGTTTTGAGGTCAAAGATTTCCAAACAGGACCCGTTAAAATACTTTTGGCCCAGGGCTCCCAACATCCTTAAGCTGTCCCTGTATGGATGCATCATGATACATGAAAGCCATCTTGGTATGGGTTTCCTATAATAGAAAAACATTCCAAGTTTACCAGTCGTGTGTGTATGCGTCTCCATACATGTGTTTGTAGGCTGGTGCCAGTACGCATTGGCAAAGACAATAGCTCTGTCATTTAAAGTTGGACATATTGGCGTTGCCGATGTTTGTTTATTTAGATGCTTTGGAATGTGCTGGTGGTTATCTTAGTGTAATCCTGGACATCTGGTACAGCATCACGATTCCTCTTCTGTGGCAGGAGATCACCTAGCACCGTGTGCTTAATTTCTGGACTCACCTCAGGCTGATGTTTAAGGTATCTGGTGTTGCCTTAAGGTTTGGCTTCTAAGTAGCATTATGGAAATACATATTTACATCTCCAAAACCACCAGAACACATAAGCAAAAGCAGAGTGCAATCTTCCGCACTCCAAAGAAGTGCGCCCAGTCCCACAGTGGAGGCTTCATGCACAGAGGGTGCCATCTTACCACCCAACCTGGCTTTGTCAATGCTTTACCTGCTTGCCACAAGTTCTCCCAGAGTTCTCTCTGTGTACCTGCTACTGTCCTCACAGAGGGTGTTTTATTCCTCCCCCTGGTCTCGTCAGAGGACATCCCATTTCCTCATCAGGAGCTCCGAGTGTTAACCTGCAGGTGCCACCTTACATCTGGAGGACCCAAGACCCAGACCCCCTGCTCCTTCCTTCAGGTATTTAAACCCGGGCTGCCCAGACTCTCCTGCCACTCCTCCTGCCAGACTCAGTAAATGGAAATCACCAGATTTCTGGAAGAAGTGGTAAACCCACAGAAATTCCTCTGGTGGAATTTCCACCACCAGCCTTACTCACAGAGGAGGCAGAACCGCCGGCAGGATTCTCTCATAGATTTACACTTCCTCTAGAAGCTGGTGGAATTTCATGTTACCACCCAACTTTAAATCAGAACCCTTATCACCTCCAAGACCAACCTACCCCAGACTGGGTGCACCTTCCTGTGTCCCCCCTGAAGTGCTGTTCAGCTCCAAGCAGGCCTAGAGTTCCCAGGTCAGACGTGACATTAAAACCCAACTCACAACATTCCCTATGTTTTCAAATTAAGCCTCCACCAAACCCCATCTGCTGGTCTAGGTACAGCTCAAGGGCACCTGTGGTCGTGGTTACCAGCTATGGAGGTTACCATCTAAAGTGCTGAGCACTGAACAACTGGCCCAATACACAAACCTGTTTTTTAAATTCAGAAATCTACTTATCAGAAGTCTCCTCCTGTGGTTCGAAAAGGTTTCTGCGGGCACTCTATAGTGCTTGATGCCTCTTTGTAGGCGCTAAGGCTGTGGGTTGTCTGCAAGGCTGCCAATGTTCAGGAATACGCTTGGCACACATGCACAAGCATGTTAATCTTTCTTCTTTTCACCACCAGGAAATACTTTTTCCAGTGGAGACACACCATCCGCTTGGTCGACTTGAAGTTTGATGTTTATTTCACATTTATCTAGCCTCGAAGACATTGAATGTACATATTTGACAGTTTAAAAACAATAGTGTCTGACTTTGGAGGAGTCCCACCCTTCCCAAAGGCTGCCCTCTGCCCTCCCGGGGAAGAGTCACTTTTCCGCCATGCTTCCAAACTTTACAGAGAGCTCGCCTCACTGGTAGACTCTTCAACTGTAGTGAACTTACACCTGTGGTTGTAATATCTAGATAGTGCAAATAAATATCTGAGATGCAGTTCTGCCAAGTTTCCCAGGTCCATACGCGATGTACTGCTCCACTTCAGGTTTTTCCTTTGAATTCTGGGACTTGTAGTCTTGTTTATCCCATTATAAAACAGAACTACAAGTCCCAGGATTCAAAGGAAAAAACCTGGACTTAAGCAGCAGATCGCTCATGGACCTGAGAAACTCGGCAGCTATGGAGATGTCTGTCCAAAGGGCACTGTTATGCGCAAGGTGCCTTGAACTTAGATGTGCAACATCATTTTGACTCAGGCTTTAATGACTTCTTGTTAAATTGGGGCCAACAGTCTTCACTTGGCAGCAGTTTGGGGCTCATGATTGGCAGGTTCACCCAGCCCTGTAACCGAGGGGGGCAGAGGTCATCTGGGTTTGAGCACTAACCTCTTCCTGTGTAGGGCGCCCTCAGGGCAGCAGTGGGCGTGGCGGACTCTGGAAGGTGAAATTTACTAATCTAACTCCAGTTCTGGAATATCTGAGGAAAGAGCACCTTTCCCCAAAGTATTCCAGGAGGTTTATTTAGTATTCTAACTCCAGTCGTGGAACATATTCGGGAAGGTTATAAATTCCCCAAGTATTTTTAGGAAGGGTTGAAAAGCAGTAATTTTGGATTGGAAAAAGTGGTGCTGCCTTGAGGGCACGGGTCAAGGCAAAAAAAACTAAAAACTAGGAATACCGAGAAGCGCAGAGGAGCCTGGTAGTGCTGACCTTAAAGGGGACGAGCTTCCTTCCAATCGGCAGGGCTGGGATCCCTGCGCTGCAGGTTGCTCGTCTTCCCCTCCATTGCCTCTTATTGCATTAACGCTGTGATTAATGAGCCTGCTCAGGTACAGGCCAGGGGTGCGCTCCAGTGTTTTCCCTGCGTGCCCTGCTTCATTAGGCTTGTGTACGGTGTCACCGTGTTATAGAAATTAGCACAGCTTCATCTGGAATACTCATCACAATCCATCAGCCGCCGCGTCATGTAGACTCCTGCCTTTTCTTGTCAAAATGAATTACAAACCGCACAAATGCAATTTATAGGCAGTCGCGACACGCGCTCCAGCTCTGCGGGGCTGCGCGTCAATATTTTGTCAATGCCTGCTGGGGGGCCTCCTTAGGAAGAAGGAGCTCTGATGAACGGCGGATCTGGAGGTCGCCGCGTGTAGAGGCAGCACCCTGAGGCCTATACAAGCTCCAGCAGGGTTGAGTCACGACCTGTCCTTCAAGACTTTACATTTCTGAGGAAGTGGAACGTTTGATCATGTACAGGCTTCAGGGACGGCTTTAACGCTGGTGGCGCCCGGTGCAACAATCTTTTTCTGGTGCCTCCCCATGACCACCTCTTCAGATTCCCTTACTAGCACCCAGCAAAGTGCCCCTGATCTCTCCAAACCCATTGTCTTTCATACATTTCCTTTGTTTTAAAGCACTGGTAAAAGCTGGCTTTACTAATCCACTCAGCAATCCACATAAAATACATATCTGTTCTTTGCAGCAAGCATGTTTACCCTCTGCGTTACTTTATGTGGAGTCAATACGGCCACTAGCCAAATTATCTCTCTCTCTCTCTCTCTCTCTATATATATATATATATATATCTTTCTCTCTCTCTCTCTCTCTCTCAGAACATTAATCACAAGAGTTTTCTTGACATTTTATTGCTGCCTGAAAGCTGGATGCAGAAGGAACTCTGCAGCAGGTGATTTTAAATTGTAAGTTACGCTAAAAGTGCTCCACCTGAGGTCAGTGCCCCACTCCAGATCAGTGCCAGGTGCGGCTGCACCGGTCGCACGCCCTAAAGCCGGCCCTACCAGGCTTAGTGAGTGTGAGGGGTCCTTGCTCTGTTTCCCTACTAGGGAGGGCCTGCTGGACCACTCCAAGTCATTACCACTACCCTGATCACACAGGACCCCAATTAGTGCTGAGGTAAGCAACCTCAGGAAACATATCTTGAGCAAAGAACTCCTCAGTCAACTCCTGCCAAGTGAACGTGTTACATTCAATAAGTTTTGGGCCATGGTTCTTGTTGTTTGATGGGTGAGCACACCGGCTTATAGTGAAAAAAATACTCAACTTTTAGATGAGGAGGCATGGCCAGCACCAGACAGATTTGAGGTGACGAGTGCGGCTGGGCGCTGTAATAGCGAGATCCTGACATACTTGGGTTATGTTCGATGTTGCTAGGTATGCTATCTAAAGTTTTCTTTTATGATGCTGGTTTGTTCAGGTGGGGAAGTGTTGTTACTGAACTCCATAGCCTATCAGTGCTATGTTCTGCCTACTTTGTATGTTGTGTGCTAAGTGTGTGGTGTGCATTAGAAGTGTGTGATGTTGGGAGCTGCGTGATGGCTGGTACATGGCATACTGGGCTGTGTTGGAAGTATGAGTGGCCTGTCTAGTATGTTCTGTTGAGTGTCTGTGTGTGTTGTTGTTAGCGGTGAGTGCTTTGGGGCGCCCTCAGGTAGCCACTTGTAGACCTAGATGCACGTAGAGGAACTCTCAGAATCAGACGGAACAAGCTGCCTGTATCAGCTCTTTGAGTTACCACTACATGGAGACAACCACGGTACCTCAAATACATGGGTTAGGGTTGTGGAAAATAGTACTGTTACTGATAGGGCAGGAGCTGGGGCTTAATACAAGTTGTAACACCCTTGTTGCTCACAAAATCTAATGCTCAGATGTTGTGGTAGCGACTAATGCTCAGATATCGTGGTAGTGATAACGCCTCCCGACCTAGATAATTTTACTTATACGGGGACTCGTTTTAGGCCAATGAACCTTTTGACCCTGATTGGCGACTCCTTAGGACGAGATAGCTATTTGGCATTTCAATCAATAGATCAATCGCTTCATCAATATTCACAGTAACTAATCAATTCTACTTATCAATAATCTCCAATAAGGATGAAACACCATGACCTTCCAACCAATAAATGATCACACAAATCTAGTAAAGGTTAAGATATTTATTCCCTATTAGTTACAATTCTAAGGTCATGCTTATTAGTCTCAATATTAATAAGCACATCAAAAGCATTATAATATGGCAACTTGAATAAGACTATCAAAGCAAAAATCAGGAACATCAGAACAAAGCACGACGTCAACATGAATCAACTTTAGCAGAGTATCATTAGTACAGTATTCAACAAAGCAAAGATTCAGTCATTTGTCTACTTGCACCTGATTTAGTGAATTCCTTAACTAACCTCGAATTAGCCTCAGCATGTTGGGCTTCATGCAAAACAATTTAGTAACATGAATTTAGAAAACATCTAACTATGGCCTCTGTCAAAAGAGCAGTTGGTACCTAGAAAGAAAAGGCAAACAGACAATTTCAATTCATCATCAGATAGTTACCCATCCAGATGGGGCGGCATACAGGACAGCAGTCGATTCGCCATCAGACAGGATAAGCAGGTAAGGCTCAGCAGGGCATAGCAAAAGGCTCTTCCCTCATAAGGAGGAGAAGTGCGTCTCAGGTAGGGGGGATAAGGCGAGGATGGTTTAAAGTAAAAGACAAAGGGGGTCATTCCGACCCCGGCGGGCGGCGGGCACCGCCCGCCGGGCGGAGACCGCTAGAAGACCGCACCGCGGTCAAATGACCGCGGCGGTCATTCTGACTTTCCCGCTGGGCGGGCGGGCGACCGCCAAAAGGCCGCCCGCCCGCACAGCGGGAAAGCCCCAGGAACGATGAAGCCGGCTCCGAATGGAGCCGGCAGAGTTGCTGGTGTGCGACGGGTGCAGTGGCACCCGTCGCGATTTTCAGTGTCTGCTTTGCAGACACTGAAAATCTGAATGGGGCCCTGTTAGGGGGCCCCACGACACCCGTTCCCGCCAGCCTCTTCCTGGCGGTGTAAACCGCCAGGAACAGGCTGGCGGGAAGGGGGTCGGAATCCCCATGGCGGCGCTGCTTGCAGCGCCGCCGTGGAGGATTCTCTGGGGCAGGGGAAAACCGGCGGGAAACCGCCGGTTCCCCTTTTCTGACCGTGGCTTTACCGCCGCGGTCAGAATTGCCCCTGAAGCACCGCCAGCCTGTTGGCGGTGCTTCCTCCGTCCCCGGCCCTGGCGGTCCATGACCGCCAGGGTCGGAACGACCCCCAAAGTCTCTCAGAATGGCAAAGGGTGATGAAGATTGGCAAAGAATGGCTCGATAATGGCAGAGTAAGAATGGCTGATTTCTCCTTGTGTCACGTTGTTATATCAAAGTTGTTGAACAAGTCTCTAATTTCCCATTGAGCAATATTTGGTGCATCGTTATCTCTGTCCAATAATCCGTTGTTCACCTTACTAGAATTTTCACCTAAGACAGTTCTCATGTAGTTTATTGGCTCCCATGATTGACGTCTTCAACGGGTAGAATGTCAGGTAGCAAAAGTTGCACTAGTCATTCCAGTCAGTAGTTCCATTGTCTTCTCCTAGTCTAGGCGACCTTGTACCTGTTGCGAATTACACTGTTGCATTTGGCAAGAATGTCTCCTTGAGCAAGTCGGGTCTCATGAGAAAGAATTTACTACGGTTACACACACACACATCACCAGCTTCTGGAAAAGTATAGCTTCACGTCCTTCAGGGAGACAGAACGTTGCACTTTAGAAAAACACATTTAATATGAGACCAGGCAGCTAGGCCCAGACCCTCGCTACTAAGGAATAGTGATTAATTTAGCAAAACCTTAATACATAATTCATAGTGCTAATACAGCATCATACATGAGTACATTATTAATTCATTATTAGTCAGTTTCATTAGTCATTGGTGGCCACTCCCCGTGGGCACATTTCAAACGTGTGCATTAATATTTATTCTACCATGTTTTCTATGCAGCATCATTTATACATTATTTTGCAAGCTTTTCATGTTAATATTGATTATAAAGGTCACACTCCAACAGTAGCATCTAATGCTCAGATGTGGTAGTGTGATGGTCAGATGGATGTTGTGGTAGCGTCTAATGCTCAGATGTCGTGGTAACTTCTAATGCTCAGATGTGGTGGTATCATCTAATGCTCAGATGTGGTGGTATCATCTAATGCTCAGATGCTGTGGTAGCTTCTAATGCTTGATGTGGTGGTATCATCTAATGCTCAGATGCTATGGTAGCTTCTGATGCTCAGATGTCGCGGTAGCTTCTAATACTCAGATGTGATGGTCTCGTCTAATGCTCAGATGTGGTAGTCTTGTCTAATGCTCAGATGTTGGTAGCTTCTAATGCTCAGATGTCGTGGTAGCTTCTAATGCTCAGATTTTGTGGTAGCTTCTAGTGCTCAGACGTTGTGTTAGCTTCTAATCCTCAGATACCGTGGTAGCTTCTAATGCTTAGAAGTCGTGGTAGCTTCTAATGCCCAGATGTCATAGTAGCTTCTAATGCTCAGATACCGTGGTAGCTTCTAATGCTCAGATGTTGTGGTAGCATCTAATGCTCAGATGTTGCGGTAGTGTCTAATGGTCAGATGTTGTGGTAGCGTCTAATGCTCAGATATTGTGGTAGTGTCTAATGCTCAGATGTCGTGGTAGCTTCTAATGCTCAGATACCGTAGTAGCTTCTAATGCTCAGATCCCATGGTAGCGTCTATTGCTCAGATGTCATGGTAGCTTCTAATGCTCAGATGTCGTGGTGGCTTCCAATACTCAGATGTCGCTGTAGCATCTAATGCTCAGATGTCGCGGTTGTGACTAATGCTCAGATGTCGTGGTAGCGTCTAATGCTCAGATGTTGCGTTAGCTTCTAATCCTCAGATGTTGCGGTAGCGTCTAATGCTCAGATGTCATGGTAGCTTCTAGTGGTCAGATGTCATGGTAGCTTTTAATGCTCAGATGTCATGGTAGCATCTAATGCTCAGATGTTGTGGTAGTGTCTAATGGTCAGATGTTGCGGTAGCGTCTAATGCTCAGATGTTGTGGTAGCTTCCAAAGCTCAGATGTTGTGGTAGTGTCTAATGCTCAGATACCATGGTAGCTTCTAATGCTCAGATGTTCTGGTAGCTTCTAATGCTCAGATGTTCTGGTAGCGTCTAATGCTCAGATGTCATAGTAAAGACTAAGGCTCAGATGTCGTGGTAGCGTCTAACGCTCAGATGTGGTAGCACCTAATGCTCAGATGTCGTGGTAGCGTCTAATGTTCAGATGTCGTGCTAGCTTCTAATGCTCAGATGTTGTGGTAGCGACTAATGCTCAGATGTCATGGTAGCTTCTAATGCTCAGATGTCATGGTCTCTTCTAATGCTCAGATGTCATGGTAGCATCTAATGCTCAGATGTTGTGGTAGCTTCTAATGCTCAGATGTCGTAGTAGCTTCTAATGCTCAGATGTCATGGTCTCTCCCAATGCTCAGATGTCGTGGTAGTTTGTAATGCTAAGATGTTGTGGTAGCTTCTTATGCTCAGATGTTGTGGTAGCGTCTAATGCTCAGATGTGGTGGTATCGTCTAATGCTTAGATGTCCTGGTAGCTTCTAATGCTCAGATTTCGTAGTAGCTTCTAGTGCTCAGATGTCTTGTTAGCTTCAAATGCTCAGATTTCGTAGTAGCTTGTAGTGCTCAGATGTCGTGGTAGCGTCTAATGCTCAGATATCGTGGTAGCTTCTAATGCTCAGATACCGTGGTAGCTTCTAATGCTCAGATGTCATGGTAGCTTCTAATGCTCAGATACATGGTAGCTTCTAATGCTCAGATGTTGTGGTAGCATCTAATGCTCAGATGTCGTGGTAGCTTCTAATGCTCAGATGTTGTGGTATCATCTAATGCTCAGATGTCGTGGTAGCTTCTAATGCTCAGATACTGTGGTAGCTTCTAATGCTCAGATGTCATGGTAGCATCTAATGCTCAGATACCGTGGTAGCTTCTAATGCTCATATGTTGTGGTAGCATCTAATGCTCAGATCTCGTGGTAGCATCTAATGCTCAGATGTTGTGGTAGCTTCTAATGCTCAGATGTCGTAGTAGCTTCTAATGCTCAGATGTCATGGTCTCTTCTAATGCTCAGATGTTGTGGTAGCATCTAATGCTCAGATGTCATGGTAGCTTCTAATGCTCAGATACTGTGGTAGCTTCTAATGCTCAGGTGTCATGGTAGGTTCTAACGCTCAGATACCGTGGTAGCTTCTAATGCTCAGATGTTGTGGTTGCATCTAATGCTCAGATCTCGTGGTAGTGTCTAATGCTCAGATGTTGCGGTAGTGTCTAATGCTCAGATGTCTTGGTAGCTCGAGGCACTGGTGCCTTTGCGGAGTTAGGTTGATAGAGATTCAGAAGAAGCAGTAACATACAACTGTTGGTACTGATTTTCCAAAGGTACTGGGACTGGAGAGCATTATTTAAAGTCCTAAAAGAGGGTAGTGGATTCGACTACGTCACACATGAGTCTGACCCCCAGCCTCCAGTCCCTCATACATGTGCCTTTCAAAGATAGCTAAGTATGTGTGCACATTTTACTCACTGGACGACTTACATGACAAGTGCATCCAGTCACATATGAGCCGTGTCGCTTGTATGTTAGCGCCTGCCGGCATCGCACTGGTCCTTGTACACGGTAAGGCATTCGAACCTACAGCCCGGGTTCGAGAAGGCTGAAGTTAGCCACACTGCTTTCGAATGTGCAAGAGCCTTTCCATCAGGTAAGATGGATTGCACCAGCCCATGTGTACTCACCCTCTAAAGACCACAGGCCAGACTCACAATGATCCTGCTATGAGTACTTATACAGTACTCACGTCTTACATCTGGAATCCAGGAGTACGCCAAGACTAGTGAGAGTTACAAGAGTAAGTCACAGCAAAATCTTTGCCACTCAGGCCCCTCGTGTAGCATTTTTCAGGCTTCAGGTTTTCTCCTGGTTTCTTTATAGTTATATATTTCACAGCAAAACCCTGCAAGCTTGCAGAAGCACTAGAAGTGGAAAGCATGGCGGAACTTACACTTGGAGAGTAAGATAAACAGAAGTGACAGATATTTATGAAACATTCATGCATTTTCTATATTGAATAGGCTTTTTATTTAACTTTATCACTTGGGCTATAAGTTTTAGTGTTCTCATGCGAATGATTACTTACTTTTCAACAGCCATCCACTGATTTGTGAATTTAAATGTAATTTGGGATGTGACCTATGTACTAATAGGTTACATTGCAAATTGCACATTTGCAAGGAGTTGCAAAATGACCTGCCTAATAAATATTAGTTACGCAACCTCCTGCGAGTGGCTCCAAAGCAGGAGTGAAGGCTTGAAAGCAACAGCAGACATTTGTTCCTGCATATTTTAAAGCATCTTGAGTCCATTAGAGTGACTGGTCCTGGTTTTAAAAATAAGTTTCCATTTGACTAGATATCAAGGAGAGCAGACAGTGCTCTCCTGAGGTCATCTGACATGATTCTCAAACGGGAAGGAGTGCCTTTGAGAATCCCAAATAGATCCCCTTCCATATTGATTAGCGCTTAGGAAGAAACACCCCTTCACGATTTGGTATGGGCAATGGCCTAATGAAACTGCAAAGGACATGGAGGGGCTCCACCTCTAGATTCACTCTGGAGCTCTCAGGCCAGGGTACTATGCTGAGGAGACCACCTAGAGCTCGTCCCCCTGCACCGTGGGGCTTTCAGGGGCCCACTGGGTATGGGTCACAAAACGAGTTTAGCTCATCATAGGAAATGGCCATTTTTCTGTTGCAAATTCTGTGATTTTGCAAAGTGCAGGCTTTGCAACCACAAAATACCTTTGTCTATCAGGCCCCAGATCTCTTGTCTTTCGAGTTCCAGCATAGTTTTAAGTGGTAATTGATTCCAGCGCCTCTTTGGTGTGTCAGGTACAGCAGCAAGAATTACCACTTGCAGTCCAGTAAACAGTTTAATTAGCCACCTAAATGTACCCTGGGACTCGGTTAGAATCCCTTTATGTACTCCGAATTTAAAGTCAGTTCTAGAGACGTTTAAGGCATGGGTAAAGTGGCCTCGGACCCTGGACCTCAGCCTTTCGGGTGGGGGGGGGGCTTGATGGAGCTGACTCTGTCCTGCAGAAAGTGTTGCGCTGATGACCTTGAATAATTGTCAGATTGGTTAAAATACCGTTTCATTTAATTTTATATAAGTTGATGATGTGTGCGAGTCTATTACAGACATTTTGCAGAGAAATGTGTTTGTTTCATGCAACATCCATAAAAATGTTTTAGATCACAATAGGGCCTCACATGAGAAATGGGGGTCCTCACAGAGATTATTTGCAGTAATATTAGGGAACTTCTGCCCTATTACAATATTGAAAACACACATCACTATCCATGGATCTTAGATGTAAACACATTTAAAATTTGAACGAATGTACATGTGCCCTGGCCAAAGAGGGCGTGAAAGATCTGAAACTGAAGCATAAATTCAAGAGCCCAACATAGGCTTGGCCCAGGGCCTCCAAATTCCGTAAAATGCCCCTGGTCAGTTCCCTTTAGACTTCTTCCCATGGCTGCTAGTCCCTTAAACACAGAGTGTTAAGTATTTCAAACTTCGCTACTAGAGAGCTTTTCAGAGCTGGTGAAGGTAAGTCCCTCGGATGTCAGGTGCACCTTTCTGATTGGTTGCTAACAGTTAAACCCACAAGATGGGTGTTTGATGAAGGCAGCAGTTGGACCCCTGACCCCAGTGCCACATGTTCCCAGTGCATGCACTGGGGCTCTCTGGTGCCTCTTTACGCCCTGAATTCAAGGCCCTCTGAGTTGGTCAATGCGTTTTCCATGGACTTGTCCCTACGTTTTTTGGCTCCAAACTGATGGCGGTAGATGGTGTTTGCCACCTGCGGATTGGCCCATATCTTTCCTATTTGCCCACAGACGGCGCCCAGTTTGTTGTAAGAGAACCTTGTTTCTGAAAAGTAAACACTATACTCTGTTTTCTCTCGAAGTCACCAGGTAACTCTGGTTTGGGCAGTGGCGTTTCTAGGCCTAATCAGTGCTTAATGTATAGAAAGATGTACATTAATTGCAGGAGCTCTTGGTATGTCTTAGGAGCCCCCGCCTGTCCACCACCAGTGATGCTAAGTGCTATGGATCCAGAACCCCAAGACTTGATTCCACCTCGCGCCCCTTTCTTCCATCGTCCCAAACTTCTGGTCTCTTTACTTGTCTTCTCATTATCTCTTGCGGTTACTTTCTCCTCCCAGCTATCTCTCTTTGTACCTTCCTGTGTTTCTCTTCCTTCCTTACTTTGATGCCTTTTTCTCTCTTGTTCTGGGTCAAAGTCCGACGATGAAAAATACATCTTGGTCCCTAAAAATGAGCGGTCTGCCCACCACTGCTACCAATACGCACTTTAGTCTTGTACAAGAAATACAACATAATATACCACCCCCTCTCACGCCCTTCTGCCCCCCTCCTTCATCACAGAAGCAGGTCCTGCACAGCACTGGTCCAGGGGCACAGCCAGCATCAGCTGTGCCAGGAGCCAAGACCTGGCGTCAGCTCCACACCACGGACCGCAGGTGAAGGCGACAAGATCTGGAAACTGGCCAATGACCCTCTCCCCCGGAGACCTTCATCCACAGAGGACCCCGTGCTGCTAAGGTTCCCCTGCACCATCATGGGCAGGGTTCCCCTGTACCTCTTGTACCATCTCTGCCAGTTCAAGCTCCTGTGCCATCACTGCCCTTGCTCCCCTACACCATCTCTGCCAGTTCTACCTTCTGGCCCTCCTCCCCGGACCCTGTCAGGAGGTCTCAGGTCAGAGCTTGCCACCCGTGCACAGTGTACTGTACTGAGGGGGCTCCCTGGAGCTTGGGAGTATGGGGGTAATGTTACGCCACTGCCACCTGTACCCCATGTGCAATGACTGCCAGGTTTCCCTTGTTCCAGTGCGTAATTTGAAATTAGAAAAGTGCTGGTGCCCAAAGCTCTTCATTGAAACACGCAGCTGCTGCAATTAAATGTGCAAGCACACACTACTGAGGCAGCGCGATCCTGAAGCCATCTCGAGCCTCTTTGATCCATTTACAGCCACTCCCTGCCCCTTCAGCTCACTCTTGCATCTTTCTGCTTTCTCCCTTTGTGACTCTTTTTAGTTTTTTTCTTCCTCCATCTTTCCCATATGAAGCTTTTGCTCGCAGTAAATGCTTGAGGCAGAAAAATAAGAGCCGGCCCTCAAAAATAAGTGCCAGTGCCCCCGCACTGGAAACCACAGGCTCAAATTAAGCACTACCCTGTTCCCCCTACATTTAAGAGAGTTCCGGGGTGCATTAGTGCATAGAGTATTTATTTATTTGGAGAGTTGTTTATGGCTCTTCTGCTGCTTCAAAGCGCCTTGAAGAGGGAAAGAAAGTTATGTGAGGCAGGAGTCATGTCAAAGCAGGTAATCAAAGGGGAGAAAAGCTGGACAGAGGAGAACATGGGTTTTTCACCTCCATCGAAGTGGCATGAGAACATTTCCAAGTCTGAGGGGGAGGGAGAGGGAGGGGAGATTTCAGAGGGACAGGCGTCATGCAGGACACAATGCTCTGCTAAAGCTGAGTCCAAAATCGCAAAGTGTGGGAGGCTCAGGTGGTCGGAATCCCTTGAATTATGAAAAGAAAGATGTATTTGTTTTTTCAAAATCATTTTACTAAAGGTTTTCAATATTTTCATGAAACGGAGGCAATCAGTTTTTTCAGATGTGCCAACTGAAACAAAATATTCACAGTGTGAGGGTGACGGTGGGGGGGCCTTGCTCAGAGGCGTACCTATGAGGCACTTTTACCCCCGCCCTCAAACCCCTCCTTCAAAGAAAAACAAAAGCTTGCCTTGAGGCTGGTTCCTATGCCCTGGTGTGTTTTCACACCCCCTAGTGGACATTGGCAATTCAAAGCCTCTGGTAACTAGTTGAAAAATCTCCTTTTTACAGTGTTTTTCAGCTTGTCTTCCCTGCCATCGTGTGATGTCGGCTCCTCACTGAGTGACCATGCCAAGGGACACGATATCGTGTCACACGGTGGCACAGTGTGAGTTGGCAGTCTGTTGTTTGCATGCACTAAATGAGACCTACGAAAGATTGGTACCACCAAAGTATCAACCATTCTCCGAACATCACGACACCTTCGGTGAAAGACTGATTAACCACACTTTTATAACATAACATAACCCAACATGACGTCAGTCATCTTCTGAACACGGTCAATATTGCCATAATGATCTCTTTCCCCCAAATCCGGGAGACTGGAGTATTACGCAAACAGGAATTGAGCTCTGCACTGCAATTTGTCGATTTCCCATGTCATAGATTGCAATGTGCATCAAAACAAGTAGGGCCTGTCCTTGTGAACAGGAAAACGAGTCAAGCATAGTAGAGTTTGTGGTGTTTTTTACAATAAATTCTAGACGAGATATGCTTATGACTAGTAAATAAGACTTAGATAGTATTATTTATTTCGCAATCCCAATATTTCGGGGGAAATGTAAAGTTGTCTCTTTCCACACACAAATGTGATAGAAAGAGAGAAAGCCAATTTATGTATAGCCTCCATAAAGATATACCTAAAAATGCAATGTACATAGGCTGCTCTTACAGGGCTTCAATTGGATGTCTCTGTCCTGACATATCACAGGTGTGCAACAATATTGGGAGAAGACATCTCACCCCCAATTTTGTGTAGTCTGCTTCATCAACTGAGTCCTCTCGCCATCTAGGTAGGCAAATACCACCTCGACGACCCAACCAGTTGTGGGAGTTCAGAATTTTTTTTGTGCAGGACCAAAGCAGGGAACTAGAGGTTTGAAAATAGCTTAGGATACCCCCCAAAAATCTCTTTTTATTCATAGAGTACCCTAGATATGATTAAAAATTAAGCTGGGATGTTTGTTGAAAACTATATTTCATACATCCAATCAAAGGTGCCTACATGTTTCAGCCATCTTTGTCCCCTGCCTGGGCCAATGGTCTTCTTCAGGGCAACAGAGATCCCCAACTAGTCTTCAATCTTTTTTATGAAATGGATTAAGAAGAGGAGTAAGAGTCTTTCTTTCTTTCAAATAATTTCTTAAGCGCACTACTCACCCCTTAGGGTCTCAAGGCGCTGGGAGGAGTTAGGAAGAGTCCAAATGTTTTATGATCACTGTATTGCGTACAGTCCAGGACACTAACACCTTTACAATTCAAAGTTTAACACCAGTAATAGCATTAGAAATGTACTGTATCAGTGCCATTGCTGTGGGTACACCACCACCTCTCTCTTCATGCAAGAGTTGTCGCCCACAGAGCGTGATCGATTTGCATGCAGTCCGATGACGTTGCACACTTCTACATCAGCAGTACGCCAGGTCAGGCGGTGAGACCCATTGTGTTCTGACGTTCACACCCAGATGCACTCCATTCACACAACACCATGTTCATGTGTCCATGCCCAGTGTCCATGTGCCAAGCCTTGTGGCATTCTAATGTAGTACGTGGCTCGAGCACTCAGGCTTGATATTAAAGCCAGGTACTGATCAACTACTTCCACAGTAAGAGTACCAAATAAAATTCATATACTATATTTTCATTCTGTACCTGCAAGATTAGAAACCCACAGTTCAACACACTTCTGCTACAGTTCCATGAGTTCAATAATGCGTTAGCACCTCCCTGCAAGGTTCACTTGAGTTCCAAATCCATCATCCGGACTGCATTATACTCAGTGCCACTGCAATTATGCGATTCTGTGGCCGCTGCTTTTTTCGTATAATTGTTTTTTTCTGCATATTTGTGTATTTGATTGCTCAACTGGTGCTAATGAGGTGAAATCTTCGCCCAGGCAGTCATACCATTTATAAATTTACAAAATAATGAAGTGATACTTTCAAAAAATGTGCCACACTATGCCACATTATTTGGCTTTTCTTGCCACATAATTTAGTCAACCTTGACACATACTCGTCCTATTTTGTACTATCTCTCCAACACCACTAGCCTGGATTCAGTAGAATTCTTTCATTGAAGGCCTTGTGAAGAGGGTTGATCCACACCAAGCAATCTTAGCACATCAACAAGAGTCTATGACACTTGGAATACTATATGAGGCATTGACAGCACCCATTTAAGTACAAACATGCAGGACCCTGGAGGGTCACACAAGACCTTTGTTCTGGGGTCCGCGTCTCACCTGCAGTGACTCCCCACCAGGTGAAGCCTAATGGCACCGGTCATGACTTAAGGGATCCGGGGCCCTCAGAAGACTGCCATAAGAGGGGCCCAGCTAATGCTTTAAAGAGGCAGTACCCTAAAAAGAGTCCCCCCTCAGTGAACAGTCCAAGTCATCATGTCAGCCTCCAACATAGAAGTCCTCGAGGTGGCCTGCCACAGAAGTGGTTCAACCAGCCTGAACATTCTATTGTGACATCACAGGCCCACCAGCCAATGTGTTTGGGTCACATGACCAGCTCATTGACCTCAGGTATATGCGCGCGCGCGCACACACACATACACACGCACACGTGCATACACACGTATGCACACACACTGGCACAGGCACACACACATATGCACACACACATGTGCACACACTTTCTCTATCTCACAAAGACTAACTAAATAACTAGGACAAAAATGGCACACAAAGTACAATTTTAACCCACTACTAGGACCCCACCCCGTAAAAATTGCAAAGGTACCACAAAGTAAGTTTAGGAATACACATTACAGCTTTTTCGTCCAAAATTGTCAGAAATTTGGGGGCGTCAAACCACAAATTTTCTTGAAATCAATTTAGAAAAAAAATATTTTTCCTGGCTCGTTAGAAGTATCAGGAAAGGCAGCATCAAGCGACTGAGGCGGGAAACACCAGGAAGAAGCCTTCTTTTTTCAGGACATTAATAAGGCGGCGGTGTGATTACCAATCAGAAGCAGGCGGCGCGCGGCTGCGCGTGAAGGGCGCCATTACCCAGATTTATCTCCCTATCTTGGGAGCCATTTCCAGAAGGCAATGGTTTAAGAAGGCAAAATCTAGACCTTTTTATTCACCGGAGCCCTACGAGGGAGGAATATTTCTTCTTGACAGGACAGCACGCCGGGTCCGATGGTCTTCAGCAGCGGCGGATGAAAGACTCGTCTGAATATTCCCCCCAAAAACTATTTTGGGGGTTTGTTTTTTTGTTTATTAATTCAGAGTTTAACAAATTGTAGTTTTTTTTCAACTTGTGAAGAAAAAAATAAAGAAAATTGAGGAAACAGTAATGAATGTCTGGATAGGCGCCGTGTACCCCATATGAAGGGTGGACTTTGTAAACCCTTGAGCCATATTTTGCCTGCGACAGGCATAATGTATGCAGGGGGGGCGTCCCCAAGTTACGAGAGCCCATAAAATGGTGCAAGTAAATCTAAGAGATTTCCTTGCGCCATTTCTTTAGGGGCTTGCATTATTTACAGTGTGCCCCTATGTACACTGCAGGAGTAGTGCCGTCATTTTGGCAGTACTCCTGCAGAGTACATCAATAGCGTAAAAAAACAATAACGCTATTGCCCCCTACCCTGCGCCATGGTGCACCGTATTTTGAATACGGCGCAAACATGGTGGCGGTAGGGGGGGTTCTTAGGGACACAAGAAAAGAACAGCGCCACTTTTCTTAATTCTGCCCCTTGGTATTTGGAAGGGGCGTGTTTAGGGTGTCCCGTCTTCATACGGATTTGAAGTGTTATGTCCAAATGTTTTGCAACCGAAATGCGTTCCCAATACGTTCGCAATTTACCCCCGAATCAAAGTTGGAGGTAACCAATTTGCAAATGGGAAGGAGTCTCCTTTGAGAATGACTGGAATTTTTTTTTTAAGAACAGGTAGCGGATCAACGAACCACTGCCTGCTCTTAAAAAATGCAACTTCAAAGTCTAGTTTTTTTCTTTTTAACGCATCCTGTTTACCTTTGAGGAAAGTGTGCTGCGTTTAAATAAAAATCTGCTTTATTTAAAAGCAATCACAGACATGGCAGGCCACCATCCCTGTGATGGCAGCGAATCGTAGTGTATCGCAAATTGCGACCTATCCCATTAATATGCACGAGGCAGGTCTATTTGCGACCCACTCTGAATTGTTAAATGAAACTCAATGAGTTTCATACATTAGGAATAGTGATTTCCTAACTGCGATTCGCAAAAAATCGCTAATCCTACTTTCGTACATCTGCCCTTAGTCTGCTGACCAGTTTCCGCATCCAAAGACATTAGTTTGCTCGTATGCACTTGGGACCATATTTAAGAGTCCCTAACCCCATCCTAACAACACATTAAGTGTCATTTTTTTACCCTAATGTGGCGTTAGATGGGCAAAAACATTGCGCCATATTTATAAAGTGGCACAATGCGTGTATTGCGCCACTTTGTAACCCTTTGCACTACCATTATGCTTGTGCCAGGCATGATAAGATACTTCTTTGCGTCATTTTTTTGGGCACTTTTTACACCTTCTTAGAGCAGGCGTTAAAAGGAGGCCCCCACTGGTTTCAATGGGCCTCTGGGTGCTTTGCAGGATTAACGTCAGAATTTTGACGCTAATCCTGCAAAGCACCGAACTAGCATAAAAAATTCTGACGCTAGCCCCCTAACTACCGCCATGGTGCGCCATATCTTAATTTGGCGCACACATGGTGGCGTTAGGGGGGCGCTAAGTGGCGCAAGGAAAGTGGCGCAGCACTAGATGCAGCACCACTTTTCATAAAACTGGCCCTTACTCTTTAGGCCTGCTTACTGAAAACTTCAGCTCTCTGGAGACTTCAGGTCATCTGTTTTTAGTAAAATATGAAGCAAGACAAAGAGAGAGAAAATACTTTTGACCAGTCCCCTCCTGCCAGTAGTTTTCATGTAGAGCAATTGGTTCCAAATAGATAAAGGGCTGTAAATCCATTCCACAGATTAACTTTGGAAAACTTGCATTTTTGCTTTAATTTGTTTTCTTTTTCCAGTCCTAAATGGCAGACACAACAGCCAGGTTATCCGCCCTGTACGACCTTTCAGCAATACCAACACCTCTGGAATTTGGCTCAGTGCATCCCAGTGTTGTGTTTCTTGTTACTCGCTCTCATCTCTTTCACTCTTGTTTCTTTTTCGCTACATCTTGCTTCTGATCCTGTTACCTGCTCATTTGCCTGCACCCCAGAGCAGTGCTTAATTTGTAAATAAAAACGCGCCAGTGCCCAAAGCTTTCCTCTGAAACACACAGCTGTTGCATTTAAATGTGGGAGCACAGAATAGGGAGGCAGCATAATCCTGAACCTATCTCAGGCCTCCTTGATCCATTTACAGCCACTCCCTGCCCCTTCAGCTCACTCTTGCAGCTTTCTACGTCCACCCTTTGTGACGCTTTTTTGTTTTTTTCTTACCCCCCCCTTTCCCATATGTGTCTTTTGCTCGCATTAAATGTTTGATGCAGATAAATAAGTGCCGGCCCTCAAAAATAACTGCTGGTGCCTCACACCGGTAACCACTGGCTCAAATTATGCACTGCCCCAGAGGTTTCTTTTATCTGTTATTCAGATTTTTTTATCACTGGAGATTGACTTTTCCAGTCAGCTCTGACTGTTTCTTCAGTTTTTTCTGGCTTCAGATCGATTTCATTAAACCTGGATCTTGGCAGACTGAAAAGAGGGGCAGGCCTTATCTAGGAGCCAAGCAAAGATCAGCTCTTGAAAAGTTCCATTTGTTTGCCCCATAGTTTTTGGTAATGGGGCATCAACAAATCCTTTTACTGCGCTGCTGCTTCTGTGACATGGCATGTAACCAGTGCCAGTGAGTGTTCTTGATGTATTGCCTTTGCTGATACAATGAAAATATTTAAATGCTAATTTATGGCTTTTCTGTTTAGGAAGTCTATGCTTTTTGGATGCCTTAGCCTGTCATAAAGACACAGTACTATTCACTATTTTCCCTTGTGTCACTTGTTCTACTTTACTGTCATATTAACAACTTGTTCTATTTATGGTATTGTGTGTCCACACAGTCAAAGGGCTTTCTTAAAGGTGCAGAGCAAACACTGGTACCTTGGCCGAAAATATCTACTGTGCAATAATTTGCTGTTTATCCTTTTATATTCACTACTGTTCAGCAAGGGGTGCTACTCTCAGCTCCCACTCTGTCATAGCTCAAGATGTCACTTCATTATGGAATTTTCTTTTGAGGACAGCACAGGGCAACACACACCAAATTGCCCAAAAAACATCCCCAAACATAGACCCTCTCCATTATCTCTCTGCTGGTATGCAAGGGGATCTCTCTGCTTGCTGCCTGCACTGTGAAACACAGAGCAGCTTTAAAACAGCTGCTCCATATTTAATTGAATGAGCTACCCCCAGGGCAAGCACGGGTTTGCGACTGCCCTGATGTCAGCATGTTAGTTGTAATAGGGCGCGCTGTCCCTGTTTGCGCCAGTGTAAACAAGGACATTATGCTCTATCCATAATATGGGCCCTGGGCTCGCATTACGCATAGTACCTCAGGGGCGCAGTGGGCTTGTGTACCTGCCTGTGTGCCCAGGGCACTATGGTGCTACAGAAGGGGCCGCGGACGCTTGTGCAGCCCCATCTGTAATGCTTCTAGGGCCACTGCACATTCAGTGCAAGTGCAATCATGGGCGGGCGTTCCCTATGATGGGCCCCATACTAATGACAACATCTGTCTGGGCCTGATTTAGAGTTTAACGGATGGGATTACTCTGCCACAGATGTGATGGATATCCTGTCCGCTGCATGAAGATTACAATATATCCTATGGAAATTGTAATACCGTGGACGGAATTTCCGTCACTTCTGTGACGGAGTAACCCGTACACAAAACTCAAAATCAGGCCCTTTGTCTCTGCACCTTCCCTATGATGGATGTGGGTACAGGCAAAGAAGCCCTTAAGAGGCGCATGCAGGGTGCAACAAAAAGTGGCAAATTGTTAGAGCACCCCCTGAGGACAGTCATCTTGAGGGCGGTAGGATTTGTGCCCCCTCTTTCAGTTGCGTGCTCGTTGCCACCTACACTGTGAAACCACCCGACTCGTATTTCTGTAAATTCACTGACGTTAAAGAAAGCTGAAGCAAAGTAAACAAAGTGGTGCAGAAGCAAAGACGACGGTGGCTGCCGGCCTAAGCTGTGCAGAAGCACAGACGTCAGTGTCTACCAGCCCAAGATGTACAGAAGCAAAGACGACGGTGGCTGCCAGCCTAAGCTGTGCAGAAGCAAAGACGACGGTGGCTGCCGGCCTAAGCTGTGCAGAAGCAAAGACGACGGTGGCTGCCGGCCTAAGCTGTGCAGAAGCAAAGACGACGGTGTCTACCAGCCTAAGATGCACAGAAGCAAAGACAATGGTGTCTGCCAGCCTATGCTGTGCAGAAGCAAAGACAATGGTGTCTGCCAGCCTAAGATATGCAGAAGCAAAGGAGTGAGTGTCTGCCAGCCTAAGATGTGCAGAAGCAAAGACGTCAGTTTCTGCCAGCCTAAGATGTACAGAAGCAAAGAGGTCGGTGTCTACCAGCTTAAGATGCACAGAAGCAAAGACAATGGTGTCTGCCAGCCTAAGATGTGCCGAAGCAAAGACAATGGTGTTTGCCAGCTTAAGATATGCAGAAGCAAAGGAGTGAGTGTCTGCCAGCCTAAAATGTGCAGAAGCAAAGACGTCAGTTTCTGCCAGCCTAAGAGGTGCAGAAGCAGAGTGGTCAGTCTCTGCCAGCCTAACATGTGATGTGCAAAAACAAATAAGTCAGTCTCTGCCAGCCTAAGATGCGCAGAAGCAAAGACATCAGTGTTGGGTCCAAGGTAGCCCACCGTTGGGGGTTCAGGGCAACCCCAAAGTTACCACACCAGCAGCTCAGGGCCGCTCAGGTGCAGAGGTCAAAGTGGTGCCCAAAAAGCATAGGCTTCAATGGAGAAGGGGGTGCCCCGGTTCCAGTCTGCCAGCAGGTAAGTACCAGCGACTTCGGAGGGCAGACCGGGGGGGTTTTGTAGGGCACCGGGGGGGACACAAGTCAGCACAAAAAGCACACCCTCAGCGGCACAGGGGCGGCCGGGTGCAGAGTGCAAACAGGCGTCGGGTTTGCAATTGGTTTCAATGGGAGACCCAGCGGTCTCTTCAGCGAAGCAGGCAGGCAAGGGGGGGGGCTCCTTGAGATGGCCACCACCTGGGCAAGGGAGAGGGCCACCTGGGGGTCACTTCTGCACTGGAGGTCGGATCCTTCAGGTGCTGGGGGCTGCGGGTGCAGTGCCTTTACCAGGCGTCGGGTTCTTTGAAGCAGGCAGTCGCAGTCAGGGGGAGCCTCTGGATTCCCTCTGCAGGCATCGCTGTGGGGGCTCAGGGGTCAACTCTGGCTACTCACGGGCTCGCAGTCGCCGGGGAGTCCTCCCTGTAGTGTTGTTTCTCCGCAAGTCGAGCCAGGGCGTCGGGTGCAGAGTGGAAAGTCTCACGCTTCCGGCGGGAAACGTGGAGTCCTTTAAAAGTTGTTTCTTTATTGCAAGTTTTGGTTTCTTTGGAGCAGGGCCGTTGTCCTCTGGAGTTCTTGGTCCTTTTAGATGCAGGGTAGTCCTCTGAGGCTTCAGAGGTCGCTGGACCCTGGGGAGCGCGTTGCTGTTGCAGTTTTTCTCGAAGTGAGGAGACAGGCCGGTAGGACTGGGGCCAAAGCAGTTGGTGTCTCCGTCTTCTCTGTGGGGCTTCAGGTCAGCAGTCCTTCTTCGTCTTAGGTTGCAGGAATCTATCTTCCAAGGTTCTAGGGGCCCCTAAATACTCAATTTAGGGGTGTGTTTAGGTCTGGGGCGTTAGTAGCCAATGGCTACTAGCCCTGAGGTTGGCTACACCCTCTTTGTGCCTCCTCCCTGAGGGGAGGGGGGCACATCCTTAATCCTATTGGGGGAATCCTCCATCTGCAAGATGGAGGATTTCTAAAAGTCAGAGTCCCCTCAGCTCAGGACACCTTAGGGGTTGTCCTGACTGGCCAGTGACTCCTCCTTGTTTTTCTCATTATCTCCTCCGGCCTTGCCGCCAAAAGTGGGGCTGTGGCCGGAGGGGGCAGGCATCTCCACTAGCTGGGATGCCCTGTGGCACTGTAACAAAGGGGGTGAGCCTTTGAGGCTCACCGCCAGGTGTTACAGTTCCTGCAGGGGGAGGTGAGAAGCACCTTCACCCAGTACAAGCTTTGTTACTAGCCACAGAGTGACAAAGGCATTCTCCCCATGTGGCCAGCAACATGTCTGGTGTGTGGCAGGCTGGAAAAACTAGTCAGCCCACACTGGAAGTCAGGTATGTTTTCAGGGGTCATCTCTAAGATGCCCTCTGGGGTGTATTGCACAATAAAATGTACACTGGCATCAGTGTGCATTTATTGTGCTGAGAAGTTTGATACCAAACTTCCCAGTTTTCAGTGTAGCCATTATGGTGCTGTGGAGTTCATTCATGACAGACTCCCAGACCATATACTCTTATGGCTACCCTGCACTTACAATGTCTAAGGTTTTGCTTAGACACTGTAGGGGCATAGTGCTCATGCACCTATGCCCTCACCTATGGTATAGTGCATCCTGCCTTAGGGCTGTAAGGCCAGCTAGAGGGGTGACTTATCTATGCCATAGGCAGAGTGAGGTTGGCATGGCACCCTGAGGGGAGTGCCATGTCGACTTAGTCATTTTATCCCCACCAGCACACACAAGCTGGCAAGCAGTGTGTCTGTGCTGAGTGAGGGGTCCCCAGGGTGGCATAAGACATGCTGCAGCCCTTAGAGACCTTTCCTGGCATCAGTGCCCTTGGTACCAGGGGTACCAGTTACAAGGGACTTACCTGGATGCCAGGATGTGCCAATTGTGGAGACAAAGGTACAGGTTTAGGGAAAGAACACTGGTGCTGGGGCCTGGTTAGCAGGCTCAGCACACTTTCAAATCATAGCGTGGCATCAGCAAAGGCAAAAAGTCAGGGGGTAACCGTGCCAAGGAGGCATTTCCTTACAGTCAGTGTCTGCCAGTCTAAGATGTGCAGAAGCAAAGATGTCAGCGTCTGCCAGCCTAAGATATGCAGAAGCAAAGATGTCAGTGTCTGCCAGCCTAAGATGTACAAAAGCAAAGAAGTCAGCGTCTACCAGCCTAAGATGTGCAGATTCAAAGACGTCAGTCTCTGCCAACCTAAGATGTGCAGAAGCAAAGAAGTCAGTCTCTACCAGCGTAAGATGTGCAGAAGCAAAGACGTCAGTGTCTGCCATCCTAAGATGTGCAGAAGCAAAGACGTCAGGGTCTGCCAGCCCAACATGTGCAGAAGCAAAAAAAGTCAGTGTCTGCCATCCTAAGATGTGAGAAGCAAAGACGTCAGTGTCTGACAGCCTAAGATGTAAAGAAGCAAAGACTTTAGTGTCTGCCAGCCTAAGATGTGCAGAAACAAAGAAGTCAGTCTCTGCAAGCCTAACATGTGCAAAAGCAAATAAGTCAGTCTCTGTCAGCCTAAGATATGCAGAAGCAAAGAAGTCAGTCTCTGCCAGCCTAAGATGTGCAGAACCAAAGTCGTCAGTGTCTGCCAGCCTAAGATGTGCAGAAGCAAAGACATCAGTGTCTACCAGCCGAAGATGTAAAGAAACAAAGACGACGGTGTCTGACAGCCCAAGATGTGCAGAAGGAAAGAAGTCAGTCTCTGCCAGCCTAAGATGCGCAGAAGCAAAGAAGTCAGTGTCTGCCAGCCTAAGATGTGCAGAAGCAAAGACGTCAGTGTCTGCCACCCTAAGATGTGCAGAAGCAAAGACGTCACTCTCTGCCAGCCCAAGATGTGCAGAAGCAAAGACGTCAGTGTCTGCCAGCCTAAGATGAGCAGAAGCAAAGACGTCAGTGTCTGCCAGCCTAAGATGTGCAGAAGCAAAGATGTCACTCTCTGCCAGCCCAAGATGTGCAGAAGCAAAGACGTCAGTGTCTGCCAGCCCAAGATGTGCAGAAGCAAAGACGTCAGCGTCTGAAAGCCTAAGATGTGCAGAAGCAAAGAAGTCAGTGGCTGCCAGCCCAAGATGTGCAGAAGCAAAGAAGTCAGGGTCTGAAAGCCTGAGATGTGCAGAAGCAAAGAAGTCAGTCCCTGCCAGCCTAACGTGTGCAAAAGCAAATAAGTCAGCCTGTGCCAGCCTCAGATGTGCAGAAGCAAAGACGTCAGTGTCTGCCAGCCTAAGATGTGCAGAAGCAAAGACGTCACTCTCTGCCAGCCCAAGATGTGCAGAAGCAAAGAAGTCAGTGGCTGCCAGCCCAAGATGTGCAGAAGCAAAGAAGTCAGTGGCTGCCAGCCTAAGATGTACAGAAGCAAAGAAGTCAGGGTCTGAAAGCCTGAGATGTGCAGAAGCAAAGAAGTCAGTCCCTGCCAGCCTAACGTGTGCAAAAGCAAATAAGTCAGCCTGTGCCAGCCTCAGATGTGCAGAAGCAAAGAAGTTAGTGTCTGCCAGCCTAAGATGTGCAGAAGCAAAGAAGTCAGTCTCTGCCAGCCTAAAATGTTAAGAAGCAAAGACGACGGTGTCTGCCAGCCTAAAATGTGCAAAAGCAAAGACGTCAGTGTCTGCCAGCCTAAAATGTGCAGAAGCAAAGAAGTCAGTCTCTGCCAGCCTAAAATGTTAAGAAGCAAAGACGACGGTGTCTGCCAGCCTAAAATGTGCAAAAGCAAAGACGTCAGTGTCTGCCAGCCTAAAATGTGCAGAAGCAAAGAAGTCAGTCTCTGCCAGCCTAAAATGTTAAGAAGCAAAGACGACGGTGTCTGCCAGCCTAAAATGTGCAAAAGCAAAGACGTCAGTGTCTGCCAGCCTAAAATGTGCAGAAGCAAAGATGTCTGTGTCTGCCAGACTGAGATGCACACAAGCAAAGACGTCAGTGTTTGCCCGCCTGATATGCAGAAGCAAAGATGTGAGCATCTGCCAGCCTAAGATGTGCAGAAGCAAAGATGTCAGTGTCTGCCAGACTAAGATGTGCAGAAGCAAAGAAGTCAGTCTCTGCCAGCCTAAAATGTTAAGAAGCAAAGACGACGGTGTCTGCCAGCCTAACATGTGCAAAAGCAAAGACGTCAGTGTCTGCCAGCCTAAAATGTGCAGAAGCCAAGATGTCTGTGTCTGCCAGACTGAGATGCACACAAGCAAAGACGTCAGTGTTTGCCCGCCTGATATGCAGAAGCAAAGATGTGAGCATCTGCCAGCCTAAGATGTGCAGAAGCAAAGATGTCAGTGTCTGCCAGACTGAGATGCGCAGAAGCAAAGACGTCAGTGTATGCCCGCCTAAGATATGCAGAAGCAAAGATGTCAGTCTCTGCCATCCTAAAGTGTTAAGCAGCAAAGATGACAGTGTCTACCAGCCTAAGATGTGCAGGACCAAAGAAGTCAGTCTGTGCCAGCCTAAAATGTTAAGAAGCAAAGACGACTGTGTCTGCCAGCCTACGATGTGCAGAAGCAAAGAAGTCAGTCTCTGCCAGACTAAGCTATGCAGAAGCAAATACATCTGTGTATGCCAGACTAAGATGTACAGAAGCAAAAACGTCAGTGTCTGCCAGCCTAAGAAGTGCAGAAGCAAAGAAGTCAGTCTCTGCCAGCCTAAGATGTGTAGAATCAAAGAAGTCAATCTCTGCCAGCTTAAAATGTTAAGAAGCAAAGACGACGGTGTCTGTCAGCCTAAGATGTGCAGAAGCAAAGATGTCAGCATCTGCCAGCCTAAAATGTACAGAAGCAAAGAATCAGTCTGTGCCGGCCTAACATGTGGAAAAGCAAATAAGTCAGTGTCTGCCAGCCTAAGATGTGCAGTGTCTGTCAGCCTAAGATGTGCAGAAGCCAAGATGACAGTGTCTGAAAGCCTAAGATGTGCAGAACCAAATAAGTCAGTGTCTGCCAGCCTAAGATGTGCAGTGTCTGCCAGCCTAAGATGTGCAGAAGCAAATATGTCAGTCTCTGCCAGCCTAAGATGTGCAGAAGCAGGGAAGTCAGTCTCTGCCAGCCTAAGATTTGCAGAAGCAAAGAAGTCAGTCTCTGCCAGCCTAAGATGTGTAGAATCAAAGAAGTCAATCTCTGCCAGCTTAAAATGTTAAGAAGCAAAGACGACGGTGTCTGTCAGCCTAAGATGTGCAGAAGCAAAGATGTCAGCATCTGCCAGCCTAAAATGTACAGAAGCAAAGAATCAGTCTGTGCCGGCCTAACATGTGGAAAAGCAAATAAGTCAGTGTCTGCCAGCCTAAGATGTGCAGTGTCTGTCAGCCTAAGATGTGCAGAAGCCAAGACGACAGTGTCTGAAAGCCTAAGATGTGCAGAACCAAATAAGTCAGTGTCTGCCAGCCTAAGATGTGCAGTGTCTGCCAGCCTAAGATGTGCAGAAGCAAATATGCCAGTCTCTGCCAGCCTAAGATGTGCAGAAGCAGGGAAGTCAGTCTCTGCCAATCTAAGATGTGAGAGCTCAATCTGATTTGAAACAAATGACCTTGACATTAGCTGGAGACTTTGCCTTGAATGAATCTGTTTTGAGTCCCTTAACTGATTACCAGAATAAAATATTATCAGTCAGCTCAGAATGCTACCAAGGGGTTAAAACACCAATGGTCGCAGTGATAGAACTGTGGAGCTGAGCAGGAGAGCATGTTTCTCTCCACGTGACTGTGAGGGGGACAGTGCTGGAGAGACCCCTGAAGAATGTTCCAGGCACCTGTCGCTGATTGGTGGCCTTCAAGAATATCACTAGCCCCCTACCACTGCTTTGTGGCCTCCAAGAATGTTCCAAGGCCCCTGCCACTGCTTTGTGGCCTCCAAGAATGTTCCATGGCCACTGCCACTGCTTTGTGGCCTCCAAGAATGTTCCATGGCCCCTGCCACTGCTTTGTGGCCTCCAAGAATGTTCCAAGGCCCCTGCCACTGCTTTGTGGCCTCCAAGAATGTTCCATGCCCCCTGCCACTGCTTTGTGGCCTCCAAGAATGTTACATGGCCCCTGCCACTGCTTTGTGGCCTCCAAGAATGTTCCAAGGCCCCTGCCACTGCTTTGTGGCCTCCAAGAATGTTCCATGGCCCCTGCCACTGCTTTGTGGCCTCCAAGAATGTTCCAAGGCCCCTGCCACTGCTTTGTGGCCTCCAAGAATGTTCCATGGCCCCTGCCACTGCTTTGTGGCCTCCAAGAATGTTCCAAGGCCCCTGTCACTGATTGGTGGCTTTCAAGAATATTCCAAGGCCCCTGTCACTGATTGGTGCCCTTCCAGATTATTCCAGGACCCCTGCCACTGATTGGTGGGTCAGCTTCTGCTGTTCTGTTACCAGTAGAAATAAACAGAGGGGGCTGCTGGGTACATACCAGGGGTGGGCATGTGCTGTGTGTCTGCCTGAGAAAGAGACCGGACTGTGACAGAAGCCAGGGCAGAGGGACGTCATGGGAGGTGACCCCTGAACTGCCAATCACCCAGAGGGTCTGCATGCCCTTGAGTGAGACCATAAGAGACAGCTCAGCCAGCTCTGCAAATGCTTCTGAGCTGTGCAGTGGTAACTCCCTCCACACTCCCTCTTAGTGGGAATTACAGCTCCGAGCTGTCACTGTCCGCAGACCTGAAAGAAATGTCATTATAGGACATAGCAGACGTATCCCGAGCGTATGTTGTTCTTTGCCCGGTGCCTCTTTATTGGAGAACTGAATGTGTTTGTTCACATTTGCTTAGGATGACATCAACTTGTGACCTTATCAGCATGATTGTTGGGAAATCCCCTCTGAATCGAAAACTGCCCAGGATCGCACTATGCATCTGTGATTCAGTGTAAACTTATTGATTTTTGTGGCCTTGGGCAAGATATATTTTGTGTCCGCCTGTTCGGAACAACTTTGAATTTGATTACCCATTTCTGTTGATTCAAGCCTGCAAGATACAAACAAATATTCTGTTATAAAAAACATTTTCAGAAATTGTCTCACACAAAAACTTCCAAAATATGCCTTGGCTCAGGCCCCAACAATTCTTCAGATGATTCTGGGTAGATAGAGAGACAGAGTCAGGGGGAGAGGGGGAGGGTTGAGATGGATACTCGAGGGGATATAGAAAGACACATCACTTATCCGGGGTGCCCTGGGAAGATGCCCTTGCACAATGTGATATATTTCTTCCTGCACAACTGTACACCATTGGCTTATGCATGCACAGTAGTGTAGTCGGTGTGTCATAGTCCCTAGAGTAAGGAAGGGAATATACCCCTTGGCTTCTGTTTGAATTATAAAGGACAGCAGTAATCGAGGTTCAGAGGGCGCTTTAGGTCTCTGGGCCCCGGTGCCACTGCACCTGCTTCACCAATAGAAGTCACGCCCCTATTCACGCACAAACGCCCCTGCATAGACTGAATTCAGTGCTTCAGGAAATCTGGGGATGTTGCAGAATTCCAGGAAAATGCTTGTAAACCTTTGTGAATTCCAACAACTCATAGACCTATGCACATGTGAGGTAGTAACTGCAGGTGCAGATTCCTGGTTTGTTTTGTGACTGGGTCCCTCAGTAGGTTGACTGCTCATTGCACCATCATCTCACCTGTTTGCTCCTTGATGGAGGAATGGCATGGACTGCCCGGCAGGTAGTTGCATTCATGCTCTGTGTAATCTTGCAGAGGCAGGTGATACTTGAAAGAGGGTGGTTAAGGTGGTACACAGATTTTGTACATGAATTGGTACAAATATCTCTTTCCTCATCAACCGAAGTATCCATTCTCAAAGTGCTATTCTTGAGCATGCGTTTTGCTTCATCATACAGGGTAACAGCGGCAGCCTGCATGTCTTAGATATGGGGGGCAGGATAGCACCAAACTCACCATATCTGTGGCTTCCCTGGCATCCACTGAGCAGGAATGGATGGACTTCCTTCCTGCTCAGTGGAACGGGATGCCAACCAGTCCTGAAGCTGCTCTCATGTTGTTCCCAACATGAGAGCCGCTCCAGGATTGTTGGCATCAAGCTAACCCAGGGCTCATTTTGAGGATGAGGGCCTATGTCAGCAATTTGACGGCTGTTTGACAGCCCTGGGATTGCTTTGTCTACAGTGCGCATGTCAGGCTGGCTGTTGCTCGACAGCTGGCCAACCAGATATGCGCACTGTAAGGGGCAGCAGTCACCCTGCAATTGCAGGATGCAGCCCTGCCCTCAGGCTCGCGCTGTACACAGTATGAGCGTGAGGGCAAAATAAAATGGCATTATTGTGTCATTTTACTTATTTGTCTGCTGCGCGTGCAGATGGCGGGGCGACATTCCTCCATTCGTTAGGAGGAACCGCCCCTGCAGGGTAAGGTATGTTACACGAACACACATATCTCACAGCTTCCACCTCTCACAGCAGAGCTACCAGCCAAGATGCATACATCCTAATGACAGGTCCAGCAGAGCTATCCAGGAGATTACAGACTGAGCCATCAGGCACTGGAGCTATTAGACTGATAAATGTGAGGCAAAGTCAGGCTTAAGATCTCACACCTGGAACAATGACCCGCCTCCTGCTCTCAGATATCACAGACAAGCTTTAAAAACTTTTACTCAACAATAGAAAAGGCACATTTCATCTTACAGAGGAAAGAGTATATTTATTGGTTTACCTGATTATGATTGTGATCAGCTAGGGACCTGGATTGACAGTTCAGCTGGTCTGTTCCTATTGGAGCAGAACCAAGCCTGATTTGCATATGACCGGGTCTAATCTGAGGTGGCCTGGTGAGCAAAGAAAAATGGGCTGGGGAGTGGTTGGAGCAATCATCAGAACTGAAATTAATTCAATATTTCCTTCCCTCATTTTGTGCATCATTCATTGTGACGCCCTAAGGGTGGCGGGTACACCCAGACGTGGGTCCACCTGTGCGGCTGGAACCAAGCTACACCCGACAGAAGAGACTCAACAAGGCCAAGTCTTGTGTTACTTGTGTTCCAGGTCAGACAAAGGCCTGGTCTGGCAGATCTAGATGGACTCTTCCTCTCTTCCTATTGGAGCAGGACAAAGGCTGATTTGCATATGCCTGGGTGTAATCTGAGGTGACATGGTGAGCAAAATAAACAATGGACTGGGAAACGGTCCGATTAATTACCAGTGGATGAGTTAAATTCCATCCAATCCTTTTTTTGTATTTTTCATTGTGTCCAGCTAAAGGGAGTCAGGCCAGTTCACATTTTGAATATTCATCTATCAAAACAGAAAAGGGACAAGAACTTTATGATAGCATACTTCTTTACACACTGATAAGCGTTGGCTGTTTAGCTGCCTTTAGCTGTTCCATTTTGAAGAGGTATTAACTAATAAATGCATACTTTGATCTAGTTTTTTTTTCAAAATACTTAGTTTCTATAGAAAAATATTTGTCTTCTTACTAAAATAATTTAACAACCTGTTTGACATTAAATGCTGGGTATAGTGCAGTACCAAACACTTTTAAAAAGCTTTTAAGAGAAATGTGTGTCCCAGTGCAGTTGATTCCAACTCAAACAGCCTTTAGAAGTAAAACAGATCAGTGGGCAGTACAGTAGAAATTATCTTTGTATAAACGAGAGATGCAGTAAGTGAAAAGTAAACTTTTATTTTTAATAGACAGGCTATTACATGTAAAGTGATGTACTGCAGTAAACATTCCTCAAGCAGGAATGGGGCGGGGAAGGTGATCATTGCCCTGTTTGCCCATGCTTTAAAATGCCTCCAATTGTGGGGTTATGACCAGGGCCACTGGATTCATGCAATTGTGTGGCCGCTGTGATTTTTGCATAATTATATATTTGCAACATCTGCAACCTAATCCCGAATCTGCTGCATAATCAGGAGAGCTTAACAAAAAAAGAATTGTTTCTAGTGAACGGTTCAAAAGTTACTAAAAACGCAGTGGCACGTGTTGCCCCGCAGAGGAAGGCCCTTTGCAAAGATTGAGTGGTCATCTGTTGTTTATTGCTATATTTGGGTGTTAAACTGGTACTAATGAGGTGGAACCCATACCCAGACGGTATTAGCAAGGGTTAAATGACAAAATAATGAAGTAACATTATCACAAAATGTGTTGCACTATGCCGCATAATTTTGCTTTTCTTGCCGCGTAATTTACTCAACCTTGCCGCATAATTTGGCCCACCTCTGCCACGTAAGTCCAATGGGCCTGGTTTTAACACCAGGTGTAAATGGAATTACAAGTTGAAGCCCAGTTCTGTAAATTCTTTGTACTTGTAGGCCAAGCTATCAGTGCATGTGAACTGGGCTTGCAAGGTAGGCTTGTGTGCACGGCTGTGGGAATCAGGCTCTAAGAAGCAACTTTTAAAAGTCATGGCTCAGGCCTGACATCCACCACAGTGGCGGCCTGATCTCATTACCCATGCGCGCGCGCAAGTGATTAATTACCGTCAAGGCGCAGGAGAGAGCGGACCGCCGCGCGCCCCGCGCAGGGGCTTAAGCACGTTTATTGCCCTTTAAGTGCATTTCATTAAAGCCAATTAAGGAACTTTCATGTCTTATTAGAAAAATGAAGGAGATTTACGAGGCTTCCGGAGGCCGCAAATGCCGGGGCTTAGCCGGCGTAAAACTGTGCGGCTAGTAACTCGGAAAATTGTTTTCAAAGAAACGACAAAAAAAGCTAATATTTAATTTTCATCTCGTTCGCCGGGGGAGCATGACAAGGTTAAGTACTGCTGCTCAGCAGGGCCGTGGAATGTGTGACATCTTCAGCCAGTCCTTGATCTATGGCTAACAACACTTTGCAGTCTGGGACTTGAAGTTCAAGCTTTCCATAAGATGCAAAGGCCTACAAGACCCAGAATTCAACATTGCTCGGTATGCAACATTGCAGAAAATAACAAGACACTTGGGGGGTCATTCCGACCCCGGCGGTCAAGGACCGCCGGGGCCGGGGATGCGGGAGAACCGCCAACAGGCTGGCGGTGCCCCGCAGGGCATTCTGACTGCGGCGGTTTGGCCACGGTCAGACAAGGAAAACCGGCGGTCTCCCGCCGGTTTTCCGCTGCCCTGGGAATCCCCCATGGCGGCGCAGCTTGCTGCGCCGCCATGGGGGATTCCGACCCCCTCACCGCCATCCTGTTCCTGGCGGCTCCGACCGCCAGGAACAGGATGGCGGTGAGGGATGTCGTGGGGCCCCTGGGGGCCCCTGCAGTGCCCATGCCAATGGCATGGGCACTGCAGGGGCCCCCGTAAGAGGGCCCCACTTTGTAGTTCAGTGTCTGCTTTGCAGACACTGAAATACGCGACGGGTGCCACTGCACCCGTCGCACATACCCACTCCGCCGGCTCCATTCGGAGCCGGCTTCCTCGTGGGGAGGGGTTTCCCGCTGGGCTGGCGGGCGGCCTTCTGGCGGTCGCCCGCCAGCCCAGCGGGAAAGCCAGAATGGCCTCCGCGGTCTTTCGACCGCGGAGCGGCCATTTGGCGGCTCCTGCCGCCCGCGGGGGTCAGAATGACCCCCTTGGTATCTGCTGCAGTTTGGGAATAGAGGTCCAGTGGATAAGGAGCTGACCTTTGAACCTGAAAACCGGAGCTATACTCTTGTCTTAACACATGGGCAAACTCTGTATGTCTCTCAACAGGTCGCCTCATCCTTCTTCCTAAAATTTAAGTAGGTGTCATCTTGAAAACTTAAACCCATAGTTTATATTTTGCGCCGCATTTGCGTAATTTTTTGACGCAAAAGCAGTGCAAACTTACAAAATACAATTATGTTTTAAGTTTGTGCCGCTTTTGCGACAAAAAAGGACGCAAACGCGACGCAAAAAAGTATAAGTATGGGCCCTAATTCTAAATAAATTACATATAATGTCCTATCACTGCAGTGTAATGGCACAGACAACCTAAAAATGATGGAATGGAGTACAACTACCACTTCAGACAGCTTCATCCATCACTGTTGTGCTGTCATTTTATTGTTCCATTTATCACTAGTCATGTGTACCACTCATCCATGGAAACATTCTGATGCCTGTGCTTTACTGTGCAGCATTGTCTCTGTATGTATCGTTTCTACAGAAACGCCTTGCTTATTTTAAAGAAATATATTTATTGCACCAAAAGGGTTGATAAATACAAAACAAAAACATACATCATACAGCAATATTTTCTCTTTCTATGCATTGTACATAAAAGATGTTTGTATCACATAGCTTAAAAGTACTCGGTTCATCAACATTAGAACGATAAAAGGCAGAGCTTGCCCTGCCTGAATTAGAAATTGGGACTCACAGGTCAACCACAGATGACAGCAGGGGTTGCTTAACTGGTGAGGTTTATGCCAACAAATACCAGTTGTTGTGTCTTGGGAGTGTGTATGATGGAAACCTTTTGAATCCTGAAAGACTGTAGAATGATGATGCGATGAAGTGAATGTAGGTTTAGAATGTTGAGTTTGCGGTTTTACACTGAAGAACAAAGACGTGTAATACATATCTCCGTGTGTGGCGCAGTCATTGGCGGGTACCCAGGCTGGGGTGGACGCTACACCAGGGAGTGATATATTTCTAGTACGGAGAGACCACATAAGAACAACGGCCCACCTGTAGATGGTGAATCCTCAGCGTGTCACAGCGGATGTTGTAATCATCAGACCTTCCTACAGAGACACCATCAGCCCCCTGATGGCACGGCAGCGACAGTCACTGGCAGGTGATATTCCACACAAACTCTTACCATGGTGCAACCATGTTCAAGTACAATCACCTACACGTCACCCATTACTACCAGTTTAACATCAAGTCATCAGTTAACCTTTGCAAAGGATCTACTAATGTGCTCAACCACGTTTTGGTGCTTTATTTTCCGCTAGACTCTGAAAACTTTTTTTGTGAAATCTGCAAATTATACAGCAAATGGTATATCACTGAGTAGATGCTCTTGTAGCAATAATTACAACACTGTCAATCATCTCCTCTAACACCACACACGCCACTCAAACATATATCCTCCTAAGGCCTGATAGCCAGCAGGGCTGAGCAGACGTGCTGGGAGGAATTCCGCTTCACCTACTTACAAGTGGCCGTTGCGCCCGCACCTGGTTTTATAAGGCGCAGAAACACCGGATCTGAAGTTTGAGAGGTGTGGTAAAGCATAAAGCCACACAAAGAGGGCAAAGGCAGAAAAGTCTTTAACCCTTAGAGCCTAAAGGGACCTGCTCTCAACAAACATTCTGAAAACCAATTAAACCCACAGATCCTTCAAGAAGTTCACGTTATCAGCACCTGTAGTTTTTCGTCTTCTCACAGTTGAAATGTGCAACTCCCCTCAATGTCTCCCGTCCCGTGGTTTGAACATCAAGATGACCTTGAGTATCTCCCTGCTTCTGAGACACCAACGGGAGTCTTTTCTTCTTAGTTTGTTAGCGCCTCTCATCCTTGCCAAAATATCCTCCCAGACCTCACTATCTCTAACACACAATATGCCTTTCACTAACTGTGGGATCACACAAACACACCTACAAGAAAAAGAACATTGCCGGGCAAGCAAAGAAACCTAATGCTTGAGGCTTTTGGTCATGCTAACTTAATAAAAAAGTCAATGCACATTCAGAATACACAATTATAAGTGTATATTACAATTACAGAATAAAAGCAACAATTATAAATGGAAAATGAGTACACATAGAAACTTCAATCAAGCGATATAACTCAAAATGCGTAAGTTTAAATGGAATGAGAATTACAAATTTGCATGTTCAAGCTAAACATAGAAAAATGAATATATGCCTCTCCAGTCTTCTACAGTGAATGCACCCTCAATAATATGTTTTGGTGCTTCACTTTACATTAGCAGTGTTAAGGCACACAACATATATGATATCAGTTACATATTTATATGATTTCTGAGGTATACAAGGGTGGAACCAAAATGACCCCTCTACAAAGCAAATTCACTTGAGGTTTTGGCTGCAACAAACCTCTCTACCTGCTGAGGAGGGAGTATGTGGTTACTCCTAGTAAAACCAAGTCCAGGCAGGTATTCCCCATTCTTAGGAGTTCACTTAAGTCATGTGACATTGACAAGGGTATTATATTACAGTAAGGTCAGTTTTGCATGCGGAGTACCATGCAACTAGGAACCAGGCCCTTATTTATAGTTCAGTACATCATCCTAGAACTCACAAGCACACCCACCCAAAACATGTCTCTTCCAGGGGTTGGGGAGAAGTTTCTCCACTAAATTCCAGACTTTATTTGTGGAAATGCCCCTTTTTACACAAAACACACTTTGTGGCCTTCTCCATGAAAATGTAATGTGTTCTAAAGCAGCCAAGGTACCGGAGGTTGGTTGAATAGCCCTAATCCGATTCACAGTTCCTGAAAGAAATGTCCTGCTTGAATTTCCGTAATAAGTACGGAAAAGTGTAACCTGTAGTTTAAAAAAATAATGTGAAATACACAAAACTCAAAAATTGGAAATTGCACATAATTACGCCTGTGTAGGAAGGTATGCTCATGAGTAATGTTTGCCCTCCCAAGGTTACCTGTTTACTCTAATACCCAGCAGTAGTGTTGTATTATCTCACAGCTGTTTCTGTGATCTCTAAAGGTGGTACCCATGGGTTGTTCACCTTAATCTTTGGCGACACACACAACACACCATCACAAGCTCACAGTTGACATGGCCTTGACAATGAGACTCCATACTTCATATACTGGTACCACTGGGGCATTCATGCCCTTTGTGTGCCAGCTGTGTGTTTGTTATCATCTCATCTTCATCTTGGACAAAACGAAGTTGAATCTCAAGAATTTTGAGTGTTCTTAGGACATCTCGTTCTTGACAAATGTGTATTGTCGACTAGGGGTCGGCGATAAGTTCCACTCACCAGGCAGAGTTGACACTGTTTTGGCCGGTCAGTTCTGGCGAAATTCCACCAACCGCAGCGTGGCAGAGTTTTTCTCAAGCACGGCTCAGCAAGAATCAGCATCCCATAGCGTGATTTTCGGGTGCTACGAGGGCACCTGGCAAGATTTTCCAACGCAGGCGTTCGCGGTGAGAAAGCTGACGCTTGAGTAGAAAATCTATTTGAGTGGCAGCAAAATCAAATCGAGCAGCAGCGCCCTCTGGCATGCTGCGTGGCATCATTCATGCAGATTTTTCTGTGCAGGAAGAGGTCCATGTGCTAAAAATCAGCGCGACCAGCACAATGTGCCACTTTCTGTCTGTTTTAGAACTCCGTGGAATCTCGCTGAGTTTTAATGTAACCCTGCGGTATTCCATGGAGTGAATCTCCGCAAATTCCGTCAAACGTTCCTAAGTGGTCAAAAAAGTCACCAACAGTTGGCTGCTCGCCATCCATGGAATTCTGTCCTCATGTGCACCGGTGAAAATGCTGGATTCCCTATGAGAGGAATGAGGGGGAGATAGGGGAGCACAGCCCCCTCGTCACCATCACTGTGTCCCACACCATCATGGTCGATCTGAAGACAGGTGGAGATGTATACCCCAACCGGGCGGTGTTTTTTGGGGATCCATGGTACCTTCCATACATGGATCCCAGCTATGGCTTGGTCCATAAAGCACCAATGCTTTTAAGTGAGGGTCCTGTTCCACTCTACCATGTATCGGAGTTGGGTGGCTAGATAATAGTGTGTGAGCTGTGGTAGTCTAAGGCACCCATCCGCAACTGAAAGGTATGACCACCACCTACCCATACCGGGTTTCTTCCCACTCCAGACATTGATCTCTGTCGCATGCTGTAACTGTGTGAGTGCATGTGGTGGCCAAGGGAAGTGTCTGCCTAACACATAGAAGCCTTGGTAGTAAGGTCATTTTTACTGCAGTTAGGCCCTCAGTATGAGATTGGCGGTAAGTACTGCTTACCACCATGACGACTGCCACCAACATACTGCCGCCACGGCGGATTACCGCTACCCATATTATGACACGCACACACATACCAATCTGTCACTATACAGCCACACACACAAGTCCACCAGCCCAAAGGTCGGTGATAAACTGGCGGTATCCAAACCCACACCGTTACGCCAACAGAACTACACCCACAAGGAAGGAGCCAGTTGCCAGGAAATGGAGCACTGATAGGACTTTCACAAGAGGGAGGATCCCGGTGGGCTGATGGATAGCAGATATCAGGTCAGGCTCCAAATGGGCACTCAGCTCTGTGATTGTGGTCCTGTCCAGTCTACAGGTGAGGATAATGTGCCTGTCCTCCATTGTTGCCAAGTCCACCAGGGGTCTGTACACAGGGGATGTCTCCATCTCCTATTCATCCGCAGTGGTTGCAATCTATTGGACAAAACGGTGAGCAGCTGGTTAGTATCTCATATTTCCAAACACTACACTTCATTGCATGTTGTGATTGCAACAGTATATTGTTGGATAGGTCCAAATGGTGCTTATGTGCACTGTGACATAGTTAGGTGCCATGGCCCTCCCCACCTGAAATGGCGTCCGCCTGTCCTGTATGAAATGAGGTAATTCCGCTGACGTTGTGCGCCGTTGCGGGAGGCGGTCGAGAACTGCCGTGCAACTCCTCATTGATTGTCATTGGGCCCTATGGGTTCCAGGAGCCAATGGCGATGTACGCCGACGGTGACGGTACGCACCGCCGCAGACGTCACTGCCATTTTCTATCTGTTCACTCACTTGCTACCTGACCTTCAACAGGAGATGACCTACACTGCATGTGCTGCTGTGACCTGTGTCTGGAAGCGGCCATGGCTCGTGTCACTGGGGAAAAGGCCCCTGCCTTCACCCCTGTGGAGTTGGAGAGACTGGTGGATGGAGTCCTACCCCAGTACCGACTGCTGTATGGGCCTCCAGACCAACAGGTGAGTACACTGTGAGCACGATGCATGAGGCATGAATGCATGGAGTGCTGTGTGTGAGGGCCTCGTGTAGGGGGGGTTGGTGGATGGGCCCTGGGCAGCGTACTGCATGTATGCTGGCAATGTCTGTGTGTAAGGGGATGTGAGGGCTATGGTAGGCCATGAGTGTAACAGGCAGAACAGTCTGACTGATACCTTTTCCTATGTGTATTTCTCTGCAGGTCCGCACCCATCAGAAAAAGGGTATATGGCGTGCCATCGCCAAGGACGTGCTGACCCTGGGGGTCTATGCCAGGCGGAGCACCCACTGTCGGAAATTGTGGGAGGACCTGAGACGCTGGGCACGGAAGAGGGTAGAGGCCCAGCTGGGGATGGCCTCCCAAAGAGGAAGGGGTGCCCGTCGAACCCTGACCACCCTGATGGCCCGCATACAGGCGGTGGCCTATTGGAGCTGGCTGGGTGCTTGGGGGCATCACAGCAGCCACAAGGGGGTGAGTACAGTGCCCCAATATACTACTTGCGCATGGTGGGGTGGTATCCGGGTGGGGGATGTGGGCCTGTGGGTGCCCCTAGGCCATGCCGGACACTGCAGGGTAGGTCCCATGTGTGATGTAAACTTCCTCCAAAGAAGCTAGTAGGCATCCAATACTGGGCAGGGGTCTGTGGGTCTCAGGTATGCTGCAATTGGCGTTAGGTGTCCATGGGCTGTTGACTAGCATTGTGACTGGTAGTGCATTGCCTATTGCGTAGGACTGTTCCCTGTGTGTGTGTGTCGTGTACGCCAAGGGTGGTGTTGTTGCCGCCATTGACCAAGTGTATCCTTTGTCTCTTCCCCCCCTTTTTGTTTTGTCACCCTGTCCTTATGTGCATTAGCATCATCTGGCAGAGGAGCAGAGGCACCAGCGACGGAGGGAACTGCATCCTACAGGACCCAGGATGCTGAATCCACCAATGGTGAGGGCACCAGTGGGACAAAGGGCAAGGGGAGCACCACGGCGGAAACTGGAGGGGACAGTTGGGACAGTGATACCTCCTCCGATGGAAGCTCCCTGGTGGTAGCGGAAACCTCTGTGTCCACCCCAACTACGGGTACAGCCGCCACCCCCGTACCACCACCGCCCTCCCAGCAGCCCATCAGCGTGTTTCCAGTGCCCGCTCACCGAGGAGGGTGGGCATCTCCTTCGCCCCAGGCACCTCAGGCCCTGCCCCAGTTAGCCCTGCTGTCCTGAGTGAGGAGGCTATTTACCTCCTGATATCCATCTCTGTTGGGCAGTTAACCATTGTGAATGCCATCCAGGGGCTGGCAGCCCAAATGCAACAGACAGATGCATTCCTGAAGGGCATTCACACTGGCATGATGGCACAACAGAGATCAATCCAGGTTCTGGCCTCCTCTCTGATGGCAGCCATTGTACCTCTTTCTAGCCTCCCCCCTCCAACTTCCTCTACCCAATCCCATTCCCCTCAACTCCAACCTATCCCAAGCACACAGGCAGACCAGCATGCACACAAGACAACACACAGGAGTGGTCCAGGCAAACAAAAGCACCACACATCATCCCACAGGCACTCACACAAACACCATCCAGATGCAGCCATACCAACATCCACTGCCTCCAGTGTGTGCCCCTCCTCCTCCTCATCCACCTCCCTCCCACTTGTGTCTACACTCACACCTGCATGCACTACATCCTCATCCAATGCCACCATTAGTATCATGCCTATCACTACACGCCCCTCACTGGCAGTCACCACCCCCACATCCATGCACACGTCCCCTGTGTCCTCTCCCACTGTGTCTGTGTCCCGTCGTCCCAAAGTACACAAACGCAAGTACTCAGACACCCAACAGCCATCCACCTCACAACAGCATCCAGCCCATGCACCTGCACCCAAACACAGCAGACAGACACCTCCTACAACCACTTCCTCTTCCTCCACTCCCAAACCTTCACCTTCTTCCCCCCAATGTCCAGAAGAAGCTTTTCCTCTCCACCATTGACCTCTTCCCTACCACTCCCCCCCGTCCTTCACATCAGGCAAGGTAGGTCAGAACCCAGGCGAGCACCTCAGCCACCCAGTCCACGCCCACAGTAGTGTCGACAGCTAATCCAGGTGGGAGAGGATACCGGGCACCAGGCAGCCACACTGAAAGGGTGCCTGCACCAGGTGCTGCAAGGAAGGACAAGGAGGCACCACCACCTGCCTCAAGGAAGGGCAAGGAGGCACCCCCCAGCTGCTACAGGGAAGGGCAAGGAGCAATCCCCGGCTGCTGACAGGAAGGGCAAAGGGCCTGCACCAGCAGGCAGGAAGGACAGGAGGCCTGGTGCTGGGACTCATTCAGAGCCCCCACCACCAACCATGAAGGTTCAGCTGTCTGAGGCTGCAGGGGAAGGGATGGAGCCTCCCCCACCACTGCCAGGCCCGCCACCAGCACCGCCACCAGCAGCAGCAGCCCCAGTGGGCAGCCATCCGAGGCTGGAGAGGAAGGGCTGGAGCCTCCCCCACCACTGCCAGCTCAACCAGCAGCACCACTGCCAGCAGCAGCAGCCCCAGTGGGCAGCCGTCCGAGGCTGCAGGGGATGGGATGGAGCCTCCCCCCACCACTGGCAGCACCGCCACCAGCACCACTGCCACCACTGAGCAGCCGTTACCGCCAGCGGACAGTGTGTAGTCCTGCATCCATGGGCTGTTGTGCAGCCTGGCCCCTGCAAATCATGTGGGTCTTACACCCAGGTGAGAGACTGTGACCTTGCACTCCCCAAGATCTGCATCACAGGGCACAGTGCCCCCTCCAGAACCAGTAGAAGAAGCCATCCACTCACCCCATCCTTCCCAGGATGAAGCACACTGGGCACGGAAGAGAGCAGAGGCCCAGCTGTGGATGGCCTCCCAAAGAGGAAGGGGTGCCCGTCGAACCCTGACCCCCCTGATGGCCCGCATACAGGCGGTGGCTTATTGGAGCTGGATGGGTGCTTGGGGGCATCACAGCAGCCACAAGGGGGTGAGTACAGTGCCCCAATATACTACTTGCGCATGGTGGGGAGGTATCCAGGTGGGGGATGTGGGCCTGCCATGCCGGACACTGCAGGGTAGGTCCCATGTTGTGCAGGGTGTGATGTAAACTTCCTCCAACCAAGCTAGTAGGCATCCAATACTGGGCAGGGGTCTGTGGGTCTCAGGTATGCTGCAATTGGCGTTAGGTGTCCATGGGCTGTTGACTAGCATTGTGACTGGTAGTGCATTGCTTAGTGCATAGGATTGTTCCCTGTGTGTGTGTGTGTGTGTGTCGTGTACGCCAAGGGTGGTGTTGTTGCCGCCATTGACCAAGTGTATCCTTTGTCTCTTCCCCCCCTTTTTGTTTTGTCACCCTGTCCTTATGTGCATTAGCATCATCTGGCGGAGGAGCAGAGGCACCAGCGACCGAGGGAACTGCATCCCACAGGGCCCAGGATGGCAAATCCACCAACGGTGAGGGCACCAGTGGGACGAAGGGCGAGGGGAGCACCACGGCGGAACCTGGAGGGGACAGTTGGGACAGTGATACCTCCTCCGATGGAAGCTCCCTGGTGGTGGTGGAAACCTCTGTGTCCACCCCAACTACAGGTACAGCCGCCACCCCCGTACCACCACCGCCCTCCCAGCAGCCCAGCAGCGTGTTTACCGTGCCCGCTCACCCAGGAGGGTGGGCATCTCCTTCGCCCCAGGCACCTCAGGCCCTGCCCCAGTTAGCCCTGCTGCCCTGAGTGAGGAGGCTATTTACCTCCTGATATCCATCTCTGTTGGGCAGTTAACCATTGTGAATGCCATCCAGGGGCTGGCAGCCCAAATGCAACAGACAAATGCATTCCTGAAGGGCATTCACACTGGGATGGTGGCACAACAGAGATCAATCCAGGTTCTGGCCTCCTCTCTGATGGCAGCCATTGTCCCTCTTTCTAGCCTCCACCCTCCACCTTCCTCTACCCAATCCCATTCCCCTCAACCCCAACCTATCCCAAGCACACAGGCAGACCAGCATGCACACAAGACAACACACAGGAGTGGCTCAGGCAAACACAAGCACCACACATCATCCCATAGGCATTGACACAAACACCATCCAGATGCAGACATACCAACATCCACTGCCTCCACTGTCTCCCTCTCCTCCTCCTCCTCCACCTCCCTCCCACTTGTGTCTACACTCACACCTGCATGCACTACATCCTCATCCAATACCACCATTAGCATCATGCCTATCACTACACGCCCCTCACTGGCAGTCACCACCCCCACATCCATGCACACGTCCCCTGTGTCCTCCAAACGCAAGCACTCAGACACCCAACAGCCATCCACCTCACAACAGCATCCAGCCCATGCACCTGCACCCAAACACAGCAGACACCTCCTACAACCACTTCCTCTTCCTCCACTCCCAAACCTTCACCCTCTTCCCCCCAATGTCCAGAAGAAGCTTTCCTCTCCACAATTGACCTCCTCCCTACCACTCCCCCCCACCGTCCTTCACGTCAGGCCAGGGTGGTCAGAACCCAGGCGAGCACCTCAGCCACCCAGTCCACGGCCACAGTAGTGTCGACAGCTACTCCAGGTGGGAGAGGATACCGGGCACCAGGCAGCCACACTGAAAGGGTGCCTGCACCAGGTGCTGCAAGGAAGGACAAGGAGGCACCACCAGCTGCCTCAAGGAAGGGCAAGGAGGCACCTCCAGCTGTTTCAAGGAAGGGCAAGGTGGCACCCACAGCTGCTACAGGGAAGGGCAAGGAGCAATCCCCGGCTGCTGACAGGAAGGGCAAGGGGCCTGCTCCAACAGGCAGGAAGGACAGGAGGCCTTGTTGCTGGGACTCCTTCGGAGCCCCCACCACCAATCATGGTGGTTCAGCCGTCCGAGGCTGCAGGGGATGGGATGGAGCCTCCCCCACCACTGCTAGCACCGCCACCAGCACCACTGCCACCACTGAGCAGCCGTCACCGCCGGCGGACAGTGTGTAGTCCTGCATCCATGGGCTGTTGTGCAGCCTGGCCCCTGAAACTCCTGTGGGTCTGACACCCAGGTGAGAGACTGTGACCTTGCACTCCCCAAGATCTGCATCACAGGGCACAGTGCCCCCGCCAGAACTAGTAGAAGAAGCCATTCACTCACCCCATCCTTCCCAGGATGAAGCACACTAGGCACAATGCCCCCTCCAGAACCAGTTGAGAGCCATCCACTAGAGAGGCTGTGGCCTTGCACTCCCCAGGACCAGGCAGTGGGCAAATCACCCACTTGAAAGACTGTGGCCTTGCACTCCCCTGACCAAGAAGTGGGCAAATCACCCACTTGAAAGACTGTGGCCTTGCACTCCCCAGGACCAAGCAGTGGGCAAACCACCCACTTGAGAGACTGTGGCCTTGCACTCCCTAGGACAAGTCAGTGGGCAAGTCACCCATTTGAGAGACTGTGGCCTTGCACTCCCCAGGACCAAGCAGTGGGCAAACCACCCACTAGAGAGACTGTGGCCTTGCACTCCCCAGGACCAAGCAGTGGGCAAACCACCCACTTGAGAGACTGTGGCCTTGCACTCCCCAGGACAAGTCAGTCGGCAAGTCACCCACTTGAGAGACTATGGCCTTGCACTTCCCAGGACCAAGCAGTGGGCATGTTGCCCCCTCCAGCACCAGTGGTGTTGTACCATCTTCCGGCTGAGGTGCCCCCCTGTTTCCCGTCCCCCTGAGGAGCCTGGCTATTTTCAACCTGATGCCTCTGCAGTGTTCTCTCCGTGTTATTGCAGGAGTGAGGTGGGGCCTTGGCCTATGTGTTGTGGCCCTGTGGCTCACGGACATTGAGGACTGGGCAGTGTCCCTAAATTTGTAAATATGTATATATGTTTGGGTTTTGATGCACTTATTCAAAGTATTTTATTGTATTTTTCCTCCCCCCTCCCCTGTGTGCTAGGCAGCAGTACTCACCGTGGTCGTCTTCGCCGACGTTGGTGTTCATAAAGAAGCAGAAGGTAGACGAGCATGGGGGAAAACTTGCATCTTGGGCTCCATGGTGTCGTGCTTGTTCCCTGAGTCTCTTCAGGTGAGTCCTTTGACTTCTGAGATCTGTTTCCGCCAGGCTTTTGATGTCATTGGTACCGCCCTGGCAAAGGTGGCGGATAAGCCGGTCATAATAGAGTGGGCGGTACATTGTCTTCCGCCTGGCTGTTGGAGGTTACTGCCGTGGTGCTTGATTCCGCCCTGGCGGTCGGTGTGTTAAAGTGGATGTCTGTCTGAGCGGTTTCTGCTGCCGTCATGATTCCATTTTTGTTACCGCCGGCCTGTTGCTGGTATTACTGCCCCTTTATCACCGACCGCCAGGGTTGTAATAAGGGTCATAGTCTGCCTTCCACGGCTGGAGTCTGGATATCATTACAATCTAATGGGGTGACCTAGTGAACCTCAAGATCTGGGTATCATTGAGTACAGTCAACAAAATAGTTCTGTTGGTAACAAAGTAAAATTGGAAGAACCAGTATTTCTTTAAAAGTAAACCAGAAGCATAACTCGTGATGAGAAGTAAACCATACACAACCAGATAGGACATTACTGCAAAAAGCATGGATTATGGCGCAGTTACATGAAGCTGCCTCTGCACATTTGACTGATGGTTGCTTCCAAAGTGCAAAGTGATGAAAGTGCTCGAGCAGCGTGACGTGTGAAAAGTGACAGACTTCAAGCAACCTGCATGCTGTCTGTCAGGTAACTGCATCCACAATCCTCCCCCAGAACGGCAACTAGAGGGTTTTCTTAAAAGTACAATGGGAGGATTGGACATTAGTACTGACAATTAGAGAGCATCAGTGTTTCAACCTGTGTAATCGTGGTTGCTTAGAACCATCAGAGAGGGTCTTCCTCAGGACATGGGGGAGGGGCAGCCTGTGTAACAATAGCAGGGGGTGGTTAGAAGGGCCATACCTGGTCTAGTTTCTAAAAATGGTGCCAAGTTCATGCAAAAACTCATCTTGAGTCCCATGAAAAACTTCCTATGGAAAGAATCCCAGAAAATGAATTGGACAGCAAGCTGCTCTTCACAACAAAGTTCTAGATATAAAATGATGAAGTCAGTATCAGTCTAACCAAACATCAAACACCAGAAAAAGGAGTGGATGCAAAATTCACACTCTCTTAGGAGAACACAGCTTCAATTGCTAGAATCAAAGTGAAACTTTATACACAACTTACAGGGATGGGCTACAGCCCCTGGATCTCTTCACTGTCCCTGCTCTCTACAGCCCCTGCATCTCTTCACTGTCACTGCTGTCTACAGCCCCTACATGTCTTTACTGTCACTGCTCTCTACAGCCCCTGCATCTCTTCACTGTCACTGCTCTCTACAGCCCCTGCATTTCTTTACTGTCCCTGCTCTCTACAGCCACTGCATCTTTTCACTGTCACTGCTCTCTACATCCCCTGCATCTCTTCACTGTCACTGCTCTCTACAGCCCCTGCATCTCTTCACTGTCATTGCTCTCTACAGCCCCTGCCTCTCTTCACTGTCACTGCTCTCTACAGCCCCTGCATCTCTTCACTGTCCCTGCTCTCTACAGCCCCTGCATCTCTTCACTGTCACTGCTGTCTACAGCCCCTACATGTCTTTACTGTCACTGCTCTCTACAGCCCCTGCAACTCTTCACTGTCACTGCTGTCTACAGCCCCTACATGTCTTTACTGTCACTGCTCTCTACAGCCCCTGCATCTCTTCACTGTCACTGCTCTCTACAGCCCCTGCATCACTTCACTGTCACTGCTCTCTACAACCCCTGCATCTCTTCACTGTCATTGCTCTCTACAGCCCCTGCCTCTCTTCACTGTCACTGCTCTCTACAGCCCCATGATCTCTTCACTGTCCCTGCTCTCTACAGCCCCTGCATCTCTTCACTGTCACTGCTGTCTACAGCCCCTACATGTCTTTACTGTCACTGCTCTCTACAGCCCCTGCATCTCTTCACTGTCACTGCTCTCTACATCCCCTGCATCTCTTCACTGTCACTGCTGTCTACAGCCCCTACATGTCTTTACTGTCACTGCTCTCTACAGCCCCTGCATCTCTTCACTGCCACTGCTCTCTACATCCCCTGCATCTCTTCACTGTCACTGCTCTCTACAGCCCCTGCATCTCTTCACTGTCATTGCTCTCTACAGCCCCTGCCTCTCTTCACTGTCACTGCTCTCTACAGCCCCATGATCTCTTCACTGTCCCTGCTCTCTACAGCCCCTGCATCTCTTCACTGTCACTGCTGTCTACAGCCCCTACATGTCTTTACTGTCACTGCTCTCTACAGCCCCTGCATCTCTCCACTGTCACTGCTCTCTACAGCCCCTGCATCTCTTCACTGTCACTGCTCTCTACAGCCCCTGCATCTCTTCACTGTCATTGCTCTCTACAGCCCCTGCCTCTCTTCACTGTCACTGCTCTCTACAGCCCCATGATCTCTTCACTGTCCCTGCTCTCTACAGCCCCTGCATCTCTTCACTGTCACTGCTCTCTACAGCCCCTGCATCTCTTCACTGCCCCACGGTTGCTCAACTTGTGCATCTCTTCACTGTCACACCTCCCTACACCACCTGCATCTCTTCACTGCTGCATGGCTCCGCAACCCCTGCATCTCTTCACTGCCCCATGGCTCCTCAACCCCTGCATCTTTTCGCTGTCAGACCTATCTACAGCCCCTACATCTCTTCACTGCCCCACTGTGCCTCAACCCCTGCATCTCTTCACTGCCACTGCTCTCTACAGCCCCTACATGTCTTCACTGTTACTGCTCTCTACAATCCCTGAATCTCTCCACTGCCCCACGGCTCCTCAACCCCGCATCTCTTCACTCTCACTACTCTCTACAACCCCTGCATCTCTTCACTGTCCCTGCTCTCTACAGCCGCTGCATCTCTTCAGTGTCACTGCTCTCTACAGCCCCTCCCTCTCTTCACTACCCCAAGGCTTCTCATCCCCTCCATCTCTTCACTGTCACTGCTCTCTACAGCCCCTCCCTCTCTTCACTGCCCCCGGCTTCTCAGCCCCTGCATCTCTTCACTGTCACTGCTCTCTACAGCCCCTCCCTCTCTTCACTGCCCCACGGCTTCTCAGCCCCTGCATCTCTTCACTGTCACTGCTCTCTACTGCCCCTCCTTCTCTTCACTGCCCCACGCCTTCTCAGCCCCTGCATCTCTTCACTGTCACTGTTCTCTACAGCCCCTCCCTCTCTTCACTGCCCCACGGCTCCTCAGCCCCTGCATCTCTTCACTGTCACTGCTCTCTACAGCCCCTGCATCTCTTCACTGTCCCTGCTCTCTACAGCCCCTGCATCACTTTACCGTCCCTGCTCTCTACAGCCCCTGCATCTATTCACTGCACCATAGCTCCTCAACCTCTGCATCCCTTCACTGCCCCATGGCTGCTCCCCTTGTGCATCTGTTCACTGTCCCTGCTCTCTATGGCCCCTCCCTCTCTTCACTGCCCCACGGCTCCTCAGCCCCTGCATGTCTTTACTGTCATTGCTCTCTACAGCCCCTGCATCTCTTCACTGTCCCTGCTCTCTACAGCCCCTGCATCTCTTCATTGTCACTGCTGTCTACAGCCCCTACATGTCTTTACAGTCACTGCTCTCTACAGCCGCTGCATCTCTTCACTGTCACTGTTCTCTACACCCCCTGCATGTCTTTACTGTCACTGCTCTCTACAGCTGCTGCATCTCTTCACAGGCACTGGTCTCTACAGCCCCTGCATCTATTCACTGCCCCAAGGATCCTCAACCCCTACTGCTCTTCACTGTTACACCTCTCTCCAGCCCCTGCATTTCTTCACTGCCCCAATTCACCTTAACCCCTGCATCTTTTCACTGTCAGACGTCTATAAAGCCCCTGCATCTCTTCACTGGCCCACAGCTCCTCAACTCCTGCATCTCTTCACTGTCACTGCTCTCTACAGCCCCTGCATCCCTTCACTGTCACTGCTGTCTACAGCCCCTACATGTCTTCACTGTTACTGCTCTTTCCAAGCCCTGGATCTCTCCACTGCCCCACGGCTCCTCAACCCTGCATCTCTTCACTGTCACTACTCTCTAATGCCCTTTCATCTCTTTACTGTCACTGTTCTCTTCAGCCCCTGCATCTCTTCACTGTCACTGCTCTCTTCAGACCCTCCCTCTCTTCACTGCCCCACTGCTCCTCAGCCCCTGCATCTCTTCACTGTTACTGCTCTCTACAGCCGCTGCATCCCTTCACTGTCACTGCTGTCTACAGCCTCTACATGTCTTCACTGTTACTGCTCTCTCCAAGCCCTGGATCTCTCCACTGCCCCATGGCTCCTGAACTCCCGCATCTCTTCACTGTCACTACTCCCTAAAGCCCTTGCATCTCTTCACTGTTACTGTTCTCTACAGCCCCTGCATCTCTTCACTGTCACTGTTCTCTACAGCCCCTCCCTCTCTTCACTGTCCCACGGCTCCTCAGCCCCTGCATCTGTTCACTGTCACTGCTCTCTGCAACTGCTGCATCCCTTCACTGTCACTGCTGTCTACAGCCCCTACATGTCTTCACTGTTTCTGCTCTCTCCAAGCCCTGGATCTCTCCACTGCCCCATGACTCCTCAACTCCTGCATCTCTTCACTGCCACTACTCTCTAAAGCCCTTGCATCTCTTCACTGTCACACCTCTCTACAGCCCCTGCATCTCTTTACTGTCACTGTTCTCTACAGTCCCTGCATCTCTTCACTGTGACTGCTCTCTACAGCCCCTGCATCTCTTCACTGTCACTGCTCTCTACAGCCCCTGCATCTCTTCACTGTCACTACTCTCTAAAGCCCTTGCATCTCTTCACTGTCACTGTTCTCTACAGCCTCTGCATCTCTTCACTGTCACTGTTCTCTACAGCCTCTGCATCTCTTCACTGTCACTGTTCTCTACAGCCGCTGCATCTCTTCACTGTCACTACTCTCTAAAGCCCTTGCATCTCTTCACTGTCACTGTTCTCTACAGCCTCTGCATCTCTTCACTGTCACTGTTCTCTACAGCCGCTGCATCTCTTCACTGTCACTGTTCTCTACAGCCGCCGCATCTCCTCACTGCCCCACGGCTCCTCAAACCCTGCATCTCTTCATTGTTACTGCTCGCTGCAGCCCCTGCATCTCTTCACTGACCCTCGGCTCCTCAACCCCTCATCTCTTCACGATCACATCTCCCCATCGCCCCAGCATCTCTCCATAGTCTGTACTGCTTTTCCACAGCCCCATATGACTCCACCCCACAGTCATCTTTTAACAGCCCACTTATTTAATCAAACCCCCTCTTTCTCCTCGCTCCTCTTTCAGAGAATTCTCGGTGCCCTCATCAACCCCCTCAAATACCCCAGTTCCAGTATTTCAGCACAATATTTCATTACAGTTTCATCATCTCTTCACAGCCTCAGCATGTCTCCACAGTCCCAGAACCTCTTCACACCAAATGTATCCCACCCTAAATAACCCGGCACCTCTTCACAGTCCCATCAATTCCCACAATCCTAGAATCTCTCCACAACCTCATCATTCCTCCAAACCACTGTCTATTCCATGCCCGACCTTCCCTCCTCAGTCCCATCATCTCCCGTTTCACTAGAATCTCTCCACAACCCCATCATAACTCAAAGACGCTGTCTGTGCCATGCCTGACCTTCTCTCCTCAGTCCCATCATCTCCTGTATCACTAGAAACTCTCCACGACCCCATCATTCCTCCAAACCACTGTCTATTCCATGCCCGACCTTCCCTCCTCAGTCCCATCATCTCCTGTTTCACTAGAATCTCTCCACAACCCCATCATAACTCAAAGACGCTGTCTGTGCCATGCCTGACCTTCTCTCCTCAGTCCCATCATCTCCTGTATCACTAGAAACTCTCCACGACCCCATCATTCCTCCAAAGCACTGTCTGTTCCATGCCTGACCTTGTCTCCTCAGTCCCATCATCTCCCGTATCACTAGAATCTCTCTACAACTCCATCATTACTCAAAACCACTGTCTGTGCCATGCCTGACCTTCTCTTCTCAGTCCCATCATCTCCCGTATCACTAGAATCTCTCTACAACTCCATCATTACTCAAAACCACTGTCTGCTGTGCCATGTCTGACCTTCTCTCCTCAGTCCCATCATCTCCCTTATCACTGGAATCTCTCCACAACCCCATCATTCCTCCGAACCACTGTCTGTGCCATGCCTGACCTTCTCTCCTCAGTCCCATCATCTCCTGTATCACTAGAATCTCTCTACAACTCCATCATTACTCAAAACCAATGTCTGTGCCATGCCTGACCTTCTCTCCTCAGTCCCATCATCTCCCTTATCACTGGAATCTCTCCACAACCCCATCATTCCTCCGAACCACTGTCTGTTCCATGCCTGGCCTTCTCTTCTCAGTCCCATCATCTCCCGTATCACTAGAATCTCTCCACAACCCCATCATTCCTCCGAACCACTGTCTGTTCCATGCCTGGCCTTCTCTTCTCAGTCCCATCATCTCCCGTATCACTAGAATCTCTCCACAACCCCATCATTCCTCCGAACCACTGTCTGTTCCATGCCTGACCTTCTCACCTCATCAGCCCCAGCAGCTCTTTCTAGTTCAATGCCTGTTCACTGCTCATCTCTCTATAGTCACGTTCCGCCAGTGTCCCGGGATCACTTTACAGTCCCAGCATCTCTCCATAGCACCAGGCTCTTTCCTCAGTCTCACCTGTCTCTGAACAACTCCCACCTATATGTGTTTTGAGGTGAGAGGCGTGTGGACTGCATCGGTGTGTGGACACAATTTTAGATTTTTGAGGCAGACAACAACTCTTCAGCTGAAATGAAAATGTCAATCCCTGCTTTCAACAAGTCTGTATCTAACCCCTCCTCAGCCCATCACCACTCTCCTCCCCCTACCAGTCACAACACAGAACCAGGTTCACCTGGTCACCAAATATCTCTTCCCACCATACTGTTGGTTGTTAGGGGCATTAATGCACTGTCCACACCTCTGCATTATCTAAGAAACTGGCAGGTTGCTGTGGTGCCAAGGTGCTGGTTCTTGCATCTCGAGGACTCCTGGCAGAGGGGCTCAGATGGGCATCGGATGAGGGACCGAGGATTCTGTGCCATCATTCTGTACATGGGAAGTAATTTTGCACTTGACAACATTAGTGACCAGAAAGATGTCAGACTTTATAAAACAGTAATTATAATTCAGTGTTATATAAGTTCAGCTGCTCTTGTCTGAGACTTTCACTGCCCAGTTTTCCACTGTCCCTCCGACCTCCTCCTCCTCGCTGCTGCTACTATTGTGAAATTTGATAGTGTGTACGGGGGGGGGTCCCTTTGTATTCAGGGCCAGGCCTTGGCGGATTACCTAGGATTCCCCACCCCTCCACCATCCTCTTCTGAATCCCTCACAGCCCCTGGTGAGCTGGGGTGATCTCTTCTGTGAGCTGTGGGAATCTCAGCTCACAGCTCCTTCGTGCCATAAAAAGTGGCTTTCGGGCCATCCTGGAGATCTTGCCCCTGTCTACAGAAAAGGGGGAGAAGTGTGGTTATCCCAGGCCCACTTGAACATCCCTGGGTCCCACCCCAAGCTCCCACCTCCCTCTGTGGGTCCACTCCTCATAGAAGGGTCACTGAGGTCTGCAGCCTCCATCCTCCTGACCAATGGAAAGTGCAGCAGGTATCGAAGGGGAATCCTGCTCTAGGGTCTCGCTGGGGAGACCTCCCACAGTTTTCAGGTTCAGGGACACCCTGAATATGAGGCAGAAGTTATACTTGATACCAGATTCAGAAGGGGATCATTGCAATATCTCATCTCAAGGATGGCTGTTTACATGCCCCAATTTGTGAAGGTATTTTATGAAAGATGTCTCGATAGACAGCACCTGGGTTGGTGGGAGAGGTTGCTAGCAGGAGGAGGCACTGTCAGGAACTTGGGGTGAAAAATTATGAGAGGAGAAGACTGTCAGGGACCTGGGCACAAACCAGTCTAGCAGACAGTGAGTATAGATATGACATAAACAAGCACTGGACAAATGGACAAGGTGGTGGCTGGGCCTGTGGAGGCTCAGGAGGCCGGGCAGGTACTTCTAGGTCAAAAGCAGGTGGAGGGGCAACAGAGGAACAGGAGGATCCAGGTCAGCTCTTCCAGGGTAGCCTGAGCAGAGTCAACAGGACAGAAGGAGTTGGTCACTACTTTATTTGTTGTAGGACTTACCGCAAACATGAGTGTGTTCAAATTTGGCTTTTCCCTTCATGTTTGTTGTGTTTCTGTTCCCTGTCTTCTGGTTTTCCTCCCTCCTCTTCAGTACTTGCTGCCTGAAGGATTTCAGGAGCACTGGAATTATGTGAGTGTGCCGCTGCAGCAATTTTTGCATAATTATGGATTATCACATTTGCCACATAGTCCATCATCTGCCGCATATTCTGCAGATTTCAACAACAAAAATATTTCTTGGTCAAACAATTCAAAAGTTAGGAAAAATGGAGAGACAAGTGTTGCCCTTTGCAAAACTGTACTGGTCACCTTTCAGTTGCTCATTGCTATATTTGGCTGTTAAACTGATATTAATGAGGTGCAAACAATGCCCAGACAGTGTTATCAAGTTTAAAAACGATGAAATCATGAAGTAATGCCATTACAAAATGTGCTGAATTATGCCGCATAATTTGCCTTTTTTCTTGCTGCGTAATTTACTAACCCCTACCGCATAATTTGTCCCTCTCCTGCCGCATAATTGCAGTGGCCCTGCCTATTTGTTGAGCACTGCATCTCTTCAGTGCTGTGCATGTCTGTCAGCTGCTGACACTGCTGGGAGGTTCCCAGTACTCCTTGGGACCCCACCTACTCTTTCATCGGAGCTTCAGGTACTCAAAACTCAAAGAGTGGGGGCTCCGAGAAACTTACCAACATTTTAAATTCTAACTTTTTCCAGAAAAGGAGACACACAATACTTTTTACCCGGAGCCCCAAAAAATCCTTAAGAAGGCTGTACAGCACCTGACATTATCCCAGCTGCTGTGCGATGGACGGTAGAGACCTGTACACTGTGGGAGTTACAAGGCCTGCTTTCCCCACATTGAAGCTAACTGTCATTAAATGCCCTGGCACCCCTGCTGGGCACGCAGTGTGTAACAGATCTGTGATCTACATGGTACACATTCTTTGCAGCAGGCACATTAACCCTCTACTTTATGGAGAGTCAAAACTGTCACTAGACAAAACTCCATCTCTCTCTAGCAGGAACATTAATCACAAGCGTTCTCTTGACATTTGTATTGCTGCCTGAAACCTCAATGCACTAGGAACTCTGCAGCAGGTGCTGTTAAATCGTGGGTTATTGCTACACCCCCCCCCCCCTCACTTGAGGTGAGCCCTCCTTCTCCAGGTCAGCCCCAGTGCGGCTGCACCGGTTGCACTGCCCTAAAGCCGGCCCTGCCTCTGGCTGTAGGCTCAGGCACTCCTTGCGCTGCCACTCAGCCCAAGCCCCGCCTCCCCGACAGCCTCTCACCTGCAGGAGGTGTGTGGCGCAGCTGTGGCAGCAGGGTGGCGAGGGGTTGGCACAGGTGATGCGCACCGGGACCGGCGAGGCACAGATGGTGTTTAACCTTGCAGGTTCCTCTCTCTCCAGCACCCGCCCTCATCTTCGCAGAAGGGATGCGCTCTTTTCATGCAGCTCCTGACAAGGCGCTGCTTGATTCAATTTACAAACACAAAATAGAGCAGATTTCCGCTCCAGACACGCAGGCAGATGGCTGTGGGTGAGCACAGGGTGGGCCTTCCATGTAAAAGGGCACACTGTGCTACATGGGACACCTTGTATGTCACATACATGTCACCCTCTGCCATCAAACCGTGAACCAGGTGTGCGCACGAGTCTGGTGCAGGACTTATTGCACCTTTAGGCATGGGCGGTGCGACCGGTGCAGCCGCACCTGGCGCTGGCTTTGGTGGGAAGGGCGCTGTGTTTAAAAATAGCTTCTGGCTTTAGAGGCAGGTGAACTTCCTTGGGTGTCCAGCAGTTTTCAGGCAACAATAAAAATGTCAAGATAAGTCTTATGAATAATGTTACTGCTGGTGAAAGATCAGACTATTGTCTCGAGGCAGGTTTTACTCACCATAAAGTAGTGCGGGGGTGTGGGGGGGGGGGGTTATGTGCCTGCTGCGAAGAAAGTGCAACATGCAGATCACTAAAGTGTGTGAGTGAACCCTGAATAGCGCTCCAAATAAACAATGAAATGTATGTCACAGAGGAGCTATGGAGCGGTGAGGGGCCCTGTTTGAGAGTGGTAGTGAGGAAATCACTGGAGAAGGACGTCATGGGGGGAGTGCCAAAACATACTGCCAAACATCAATTGAACATCACAAATTATGTCCCTCACTTGGTTATCAATCCCGTGGTTTCTGCTTCACACGGTTATTCTAACACAGGAGCCTATCAATGTTCATGGATGAAACTCTATACAGTATTGTTACATGTTCCACACCCGCTTCCTCCCTATGCAGCGGGGCAACTGGGTGACCCTGGAGGGACCCTTGTTTGTGACGTTAAACCTTTTCCGACTTCAGAGCATAAACATATGAAGAATATGTTATAAGAGAAGATGACAGGCGAGGCGGGCTCATTGTAAAGTCTGTATCCAGCGTGGACACATCAACATGATAGCCTAGTCTATAGTTATCCTGGAGCATGGAGAAACTGTGAGGGTGAACAAAATGGGAATTATTTTAATGAAGCACTTTGAGTAGTAAACTTCACATATTTAAGTGACAGATATACATCAGCTTTCATACTGTAGATATAGCAATTCCATTTTATTTTATAGTAGTCGCATTATGTTTGAGTGTCAACAATGATTGCACACCTCTGTAATTGTTGTTTATGCCAGCTCAGGAAGAAAAGGTTTCACAATCTGAACAGATTGGGGGTTATTACAACTTTGGAGGAGGTGTTAATCTGTCCCAAAAGTGACGGTAAAGTGACGGATATACCACCAGCCGTATTACGAGTCCATTATATCCTATGGAACTCGTAATACGGCTGGTGGTATATCCGTCACTTTTGGGACGGATTAACACCTCCTCCAAAGTTGTAATAACCCCCATTGTGTCTACATGTTTCGACCCTTATTTATGACATTAAGGTGGGGTCTTGGTCAGGACAGAGATCTGCATGAACCCAAATAATCAACTAATCTAATTATTTCTGAATGGTTGTTGAAGCAGCTGCCTCTCACTGACTTTTCCTTAACACCTGTATCAATCATTAAGTTAGGGTTGTTTTCAGACCCCTCACTCTTATGATCTAAGTCTGACCTGGCCAATCCCACGAGGATCATCTCTCAGCCCATCATTCTTCAATATCTACATGGCATCCCTCACAGGTATTATCAGAGCCCACGGATTCAACATCTTATCCTGTGCTGACAACATGCAGCTCATCCTATCCCTGGCAAACAACGCGAACACCACCAGAAACAATTTCATAAACTGCATGACCAGCATGGCACTCTGGATGAAACAGAACTGCCTGAAGTTCAACGCAGACAAAACAGAAGTACTGATCTTTGGAAACAAGAGCTCACTCTGAGAGTCCACCTGGTGCTCAGTGGAACTAGGACCCACACCAGTCCCATCGGAACATGCCACAAACCTAAGGCTCACCCTGGACAATAAACTCACTATAGCACCTCAGGTAAAGGCCGTCACAACCTCTTGCTTATTCATTCTACAAATGCTATGTAAGGTCTTCAAGTGGCTACCCCAAACCACCAGGTGCATCGTCACTCAAGCCCTCATCATGAGCCGGCTGGACTAAGGCAACACACTCTACACTGGAATGCCAACCCACCTCACACAGAGATTCCAAGCCATTCAGAAATCCACCACCAGACTCATCCTCGACCTCCCTTGTCCACACCGACATCTGGCCCCAACTCAGAGATCTCCACTGGCTCCCGATGCAGAAACGCTGCCAATTCAAGCCGCTCCCCCACGCAAACAAGGCCCTCCACAACATGGGACCTGTCTACCTCAGCCACTGCCTACACGTCTGCTGAACCACCAGACAACAGCGATCTGTGCCTCTCTCCTGCACATATCCCACGCATCCATGCAAGCAGAGCTGGAGGTCGTGCTTTTCCCCACATCACGGCCAAGACCTGGAACGACCTCCCCCAAAACACCAGGACCGCTGCTTCACTATTTAACTTCCGCAAGTAGCTGAAGAACTGGCTCTTCAACTAAACTCATGGACTTCCTTCAGAGGACCCAAACCTACTCTCGCTCGACCCAAACACCTGCTCAAGGGCCTAAAATCCCTCACGAGGACAAGAGTGCCCCACAAATCTACATAATATACCATAACATATAAGAATAATGTGCCTAGGCAGTGAGCGTCTGCTGCACACTCATCCCATCTCCAGTGCCTGGTAGATTAGTGGACATTTCCTACAGTAATGGGAAAAAATTAAGAAAAAAAACCATTTTATATATCTAGGTATTCCGTTCGATACTGATTTTAATTGGAGGTTTTTATTGAATGTGAGGGTTCTGCAGTTTCAAAGGTCCATACATGCTGTTTTTAGGTTTACAAAAAGTTTGGGCCATAAACCAGTAAAAGAATTACTGAGTATATATAAGAGTAAATGGGTTCCTATTGCTTAATCTGGAGCGGCTTTTTGGGGTTATACTAATTGTATCTCACTGCAGACAGTCCAGAACAAGTTCACATGAGGGCTGTTGGCAATCCCACAGTCCACAGCAATTTCATTTTGTCAGGAGGAGGTGGGGCTGACCTTTTCAGAAGATCTTGTGAACTGACAACCTCTTTAATTATGGACATGAATCTGGAAGAACCCGGAGGCCCACCTGAGTAAACTTGTGTTGATGGACAGTATGAAGATGGATAATGCTCTAGAGCACAGGTCTTCAAACTTGGGGCCGGGCCCCCCCCATGGGAGCCTCAAGTGATCTCAGGGGGGGCGCCAGACTCTGGCCAAAAGAAGCATTATACAGGTAACAGGCCTTTGTTTTAAGCAGAAGCATGTTATTGCATTAAAAATAATATAACAGTACTTAACTGCAATGTTTAAATAGGTCTAGACATATTTAAACATTGCCATCTTTATAAAATAATTGTGGAAAATTCTGAGGGGGCCCACTGATTTCTATTTTTCAACTGGGGGGGCGCTGCATTAAAACGTTTGGAGACCACTGCTCTAGAGATTCCTTGGCTGGACTACGGAAGAGCTTTGAGAGGGCAGGGTCGCCACCATTTTATCCTGATCCGGACAGTCTAGTGCGTATCCCTGCGACTAAAGTGAAGGAACTCGTTTTAGAGTGAATGCACAGGGAACTATGCAAATGGGTTGCGAGGAAGGGCAAAGCTTTGTGAGGAAGATGCCAGTATGTAAGGCACTTTATTTACAAGTTGGAGATGATGAGAGGCATTTGTTCCTGCTCACAAGATTTTAGCTTAGCACACTGCACTTTCTATTGGCTTTTCCTAATAGAGAGACATGGTTTTCATCTCTCCCCCTGGTCATTGTGAAGCCCCCGCAGAGCACTCAACACTTCATTTTTCCTTATTCTGCACATTTTATTTGGATGAGAGAAGGCGCTTTCTGCACTCACAATTGTGAGATGCTGGTTTTAGGTCTCATACCGCTGCTTTTGCTTATCTGCAGGGTCTGCGCAATGAAGATGTGATTATTGTGGTTTTGAATTTTAATCTAAGTGTTTTAAAATGACAGTCTTTATATTAATAATTTTGCATCATGTTATTATATTGCACAGTTTTAATGGTTTTACTGCTCGGAGGCTGTTTGGTTGTAATACAACTTGTATGGCTCCTCTAAGCCAAATAAAGTATTTTTGGAATTAAATGGGTAACTTGGTCCTCTGTTGTTCATTTGAAAGCCCAGTGGTTGCATGAATTTGCAGTAGGTTTTCGGGCAGTGCATCTTTCGGCACAACAGATAAACTGTCCAAACAACATGTCTTTTATTCTGTAATTTTTTCACCCTTAGTGAAAATAATGAAACAGAATCCTTTGTGTGTAAGCAGATCCCGTTTTATTTGAGATGGTTATTCCAGATGATACATTTGGTTCTCTCAAGGCAGAGTTGTATCTCCAGCCAAGTCAAAGATGTATCCGTAGCCGACACGTGTTTCGCCCCTTGAATGGCTCCACAGCCTGTGGCTTTCTCAAGGCTTTAATATTGAAACTCAATATTCCGTCTTTTATACGGAGCCTAATAAATCTTGGTTCTGACTCATACAATTTCGATCATATTATTTAAAGTCATGTCCTTTCCCTTGAGTTCATTAGGATAAATCCCAGGCAGCAGAATCTCAAATATAACAATATAAGCTACACATCAGCAGTTTCTATGCATAGTCTCACTCGTATGTTTTCACATGTCCCCTGGCCAAGAACCTCTCGTACATAAAATCCCACTGAGCTTCAGCTGCCAAAGGATTTTTATGCAGTCTAAACACTTAGGGGCATATTTACAAGAAAGTGGTGCATCATAGATGAGGCGCCCCTTCTCTTGCGCCTAATAACACCACGGTTGCGCCGTATTTACAATACAATGCACCATGGTGGTCGTCAGCACAATAGCGTCCAGGTTTTTGATGCTATTGTGGTGATTTGCTACTCCAGTGTCAAAAATGTTGATGTTAGTGCAGCAAAGCGCATGGAGGCGCATTAAATATAATGGGAGCATCATTTTAACGCCTGCTCTTAGCAGGTGTTAAAAATGATGGCAAAAAATGGTGCTGTGAAATGTTGTAAATTTCACTGTGCCATTTTTTCGGGTCTCCCTGTGCCGGAACACCCCCCCTTCCATACATTATGCCTCATTCAAGCTTTGCGCTACTTTGTAAATATGGTGCGGAGAAATGCCACCTTAGTGTCAAAATAATGACATTATGGCGTCGCTAAGGGGGAGCAAGGGGCTGGTAAATATGCCCCTTTTTTAGTAATGGCGCCTTCCATCTTTAATGCTGCGTGTAGCAAATAGTTCTTTCACAATAGAACCTCACACCCCCTCTTGTGAGTAGATTACTCCTGCCCTTTGGGTTTGGGGTCTGTGGGCATTCACATGTGTAAGTTCAGCTTACAAAAGCAAACGGTATGTATCTGAAAGTGCTCACAAAATGTGAATTTACACTCATAAATCAATTTAAAATGCATGGGATATTGCCTTAGTATTGTAGTCTATTACGTGACAGTAAATCTTCCCCCATGGGTGGGTGCTTCCAGACCAGACATGCCCTGGAAAGTTTGTTTATACACACAAACTTGGAAAGGTCTGTAGTTACTCCCGCACAGGGCAGGAGTAAATCAGTTTTTAGTGTGGGAATGGAAAGGGAACCACATTAGCGGCACTTTGAGGGAAAGGAGTTTCTCCGGGCGAAGAAATGTTTTCCATGTGGAAAAAACAATGAAAGTTACAAAGTTGAAGTGAAGGGCGAGTTTTTCACCAGCATGATGTGTACTTTGTACGGAAGTGCCTTTGCCTCATAGTGAATCGAGGTGGTGGAAAGTTTTCCAGCTGCACCCCTAGGAATCTGCCACCGGCTTATGGCTGGAAACCTCTGAGCGCAGCGGAAACTGATGAATCTGGATGCCTAGATTGTGGAATTTCAATGGGTCTGTGTGTTCTAGGAACACCGAGTAATGTCCTGTGGTATAGCAAATGTTACATGCCTGCACAAGAATGTATTTTGTATACGTAGGGTATAATTATAAAGTTAAATATTAAAAAAACAATGTGAAAAGCTGCAGGCCAAAATTTCTGCATCAGGCTGGAGTTTATTCACTTATGCACCAGTGTTTATTCATTTATTCACTCAGCATGTTATCAGTTTTCTGCTGCAGAGCACTATTTTAAGGACATGGGGGAACAGACGTGCAATGGTAACTATACCTGTACCCTATGTCAGAACCCCTAATCTTTGAACCAGTAGAGTAACAAAACTTAACGACGCCCCCTGCAAACTACCTCATAGGGGGCCCCATTCCCCCTTGACTCAGTCAGGGGGCTGCCGCCCATGCACAGTGCACTGTACTGAGGGCAACCGTGGAGCTCGCACCCCGCGTCGTAGGGGCTGCGGGGACCTTTGTTACACCCCTGCTTTGAACTGGTACTCTGAGACTTTTCAGCACCCCGTGTTTGAGAGACAGGCCATTGCAGCCAATCAGAGGCCGTGGTTAGGCTCAAGCCTTTAACATAACCAGCCTATTTGTCAGCGACCGGCACCACATGCAAACTACGCAATCCAAGCACCCACATTAGTGTTTTTTCATCTTAATGTTTTTGGCATTCGGTGCTGCAATTGGAAAACCTTTACTCCGAGAACCCATAAACTGGGTGTCGAGGTGTGGCTACAAAAAAGGGGTGGAGTCACGAGGGGCGGAGTCATGAAAAGCTGCCTGACAGTCTACTTATAAATTTATTTTTTAAAACCTTTGCCACAAAAAAATAGACAGCAAGGAGAAACGTGACAGTAAATTTGTTCTGGCTTAACTGGTTGCAAAGGCTCCATTTTAAAATATATTATGAGGTTGATGCACCTGTTTTAGGGAGCTTTATATTCCCAGGAAATCCTGGGTAAAATAACTCCGGTGGTTAATGCACTTGCTGGAAAGAACCGTAAAGCCTAGTCAAAATTTTGACTCAGAGTTTCACAAAGAGTTAATGTGTCTGCTGCAAAGCACATTGTGTGTCATGCACATGACAGACTTATATTTTATGTAGATAAGTAAGTGGGTTACTTCTTTCAGACACTGAGAGCCTTTTACTGCTTGTCCATCTAATGTGCCACAGTGAGCTACGAGCTGACGTCATGGACCTGCATGCAAACTGCAAAACATGGGTTGGACTCATTGTTTTTTTCTTAATTTGTTGTTTTTTTATCTCTGCTAAAAAAAGGGTTTCTTTCATACCAATAAAGGCCCCAATTTATATCCTGGCGGTAAGCGTACTCCATCGTAATGGTGGCCAAGTATGCTTACCGCCAACATAATGATCCACCTGCCAAATTTAAATGCGGGTGGACCTTTGGTTTAATAATGGTGGAGACTAATCTGTCTCCACCATGATCAAACCCCTCAGACGGGCTTGTTGAGTAAGGGCCCTCAGAGACAGACCTCTAACTCCGCCCACCTAAATTAGACCGATGGATTAAAATGGCAGTGCTCACTGCCCATCACCACCAGGAAAACCCTGACAGTAAGGGAAAGTAAAAACTGCTAAATGCTCCTCTCGCCATGGGAGAAGACTCCAATGGCGATGGAAGCATTTTATTTTTTATTTTCAAAAAGAAAATCCTGCACCAGGATTTTTTTTTTGAAAATATAAAAACAAAACAGTTTGGTGCAGGGCACCGTCACGTTGATGGAGCCTTGCACCAAACTGTACACAGCATTGACAGGGACCGCAGTAACGGTCTGCTTTATCAAGGCCAAAACGCAAGTGGTTTGGCCTTGACTGTGGCCTTTGACTTTGCCAATGCTTGCTAGATGCACTGCTTGCTATCATCAGCACAACCGAGACATCGCTGTATCTCCATCTGCAGGTTCTACCTTCAGTAACATTGGCTAAGCATTGAGTCGTGCAATGACTTACCATGGTTCATAGTGATGTCACATGTCATTGCACAAATACATCTGCCAGGCCTCAGCCTACACATTTTCCTCTGTCGATATCATGGAGCAAAGGGCAGTTCTTAATAAACTGATCGATGCGCACCAGTCCCCAAGACTCCACCTCAAAACTCCTCCTCCTTTCCAGGTGCTGACACCATGTGACGTCTCAGAGATTGGGCCGCGCGTTCATCTGCTGGGACTTCTAGACAGCATCTATAAGATTGACTTTCTGGGCTGTGCTCCTGCCAATCGATGAAGTCAAATATTAATAATAATGCAGCAAATTCATAAATGGTTTCTGAATATCCTACATCTCAATTGGGGGTGAACATCAACCAGCCCCGGGTGTCGTTGTATCCCGCCACGAGCAGGATTGGTGGGATTATGATGAACGCTTAACTAAATGCACACTCCAAACTCCTAACTCATCCCTGTCGCAATTTCAAGTGGACCCAGCTGTGTGCCCAGAATAATTTTGCTTCTCATCATGGTACCTCCTCACTGCACCGCTGCCCTGCTCCTTCTTCATTGTCCTGCCTACCTCCTACTCATTGTCCCTCCCATTTCCATGTTGATGTTCTTCGCTCAGTGTTTAATTTCAGCCAGTGGTTTCCGGTGCTCGGCACCGGCACGCAATTTATTGCCAACACCAGCTATTATGACAGCCCGCCACATGGTGGCGCTGTTCATTCAACTTTGTGAGGAGCACACCAACAATTGTTTAATGATTAAATATACATTAAAATCACTAATGCCTGCCATCCAAAGCTGTAAGTATAGTTTGGGCAGCATGTATTAGTAATTTTTAATGTGTATTTAAAGTCTGCATTGTCACATTGTATGAGCATGATGGTTAGTTGTGTTGGTACTGTCGTTGGCAGCGCTAGTGGGGGCCATGGGTGGTGCAAGCTGCGGTGGCCTCCTGACAAGGGCCCTGGCACTTATGTTTTTACAAATTAAGCACTGCCTTCGCTGGTTCACACTATTGTGCACCCTCTAACAGTGTGACTTGCTACCCCGTGTGCCATCAGGTGGCCCCTCCCACTCTACACTGGGTGGCTCCACAATGCTCTTTCCCCTCTCCACTCCTCCTCTTGGGGTCTTTCCCTCTCCTCACCCTGCTTCTCCTTCTGGTTTCCCCAACAGCTCTCTCTTGTGTGGCCCATCTAAGTCTCTGGTATGGATGTGCCTAGCTGACACCAGCCGGTCAGGACTTGTGAGAAGTTGGAGACCATAGCCAACATAGCGCTGCATGAAAAACAGCACGAAAAGAAGTATTTTGTGTGGCAGAAAATACTTTTTGTCACGTGGGGATGGCTACATCACACAGGCGCAAAGAAAAATGTGTAGCGCCACATGTGAAGTGGACATGTTAAATAGCCACTTAGCTGTCAAGTTTGTGAGGTCCATGCGTGCTGTGCTGCTCTAGTCCAAGTGAATTCTGGGACTTGTAGTCCTGTTTTGTAATGGAATAAATAAAACTGCAAGCCCCAAAATTGAAAGGAAAACCCTGGAGTGGAGCAGCATATCACCATGGACCTGGGAAACTTGGCAGGGCTGAGGCCATGTTCCAGATAAAAACTCAAACTGAAAGAAGTGCTGGAAAGTTGCTGGTGAGCCTTGAAATTGGCTAGGACACCCCTGAATGTCTGATGCAGGGAGCCAAGAGCAGGAGGCCAACCCAGAAATGAGCCAGGAAACCCAGAATACTGAAGGGAGGAGGACAATTAAATTATGTAATTAGGAGAGAGACTACTCATCCTTGGTGTAGCGCCATAGCCTTGGTGCCACTGTGTGCAGGGGTCTGTGGAAGGGCTGTAGAGACGCAGGAAGGACATAAAGTGACGCACAAGAGGGAAACTGGCACGAAGCTGCGATGCAACCATGGCAACAGGAAGGAGATGAGAGAGGCAAGAGCATCCCTGCCACAGTGGAGCAGGTGGCGGCTGTGAGGGTTCCAGGGTTGGCATGTGGACTTAAAGGCCGGGGCACCGCACACCTTGAAGGAACCGAGCGCCAGGTGAGCGATGCAACACTCAAGCAAGGTGTAATTAACAGTCTTCGTGGTCACTTGTGCAAGGGTCCTCTCCATGTCCTAATACACACCCTCACAGGTGTAGGGCATGTTCCAACCATCACATGTTGCCCCTGCACTGTCCACACGTCACAGTGAAAGGGGGACCAGGAAAATGAAACACATCCTGCACATGGGGGGTGGGGAGGCAGAGGCATGTCACATGACATTTATACAGAGAAGTTTTAAGGCAATGGCAAAGTGGGCTCTGGCCCAGGGCCCCAGCTTTTCAGGGGGGCCCCTGATAGAGCCAGCTCTGTTCTGCAGAGAATCTTGCCCATGACCTTCGATAATTCTTAAACAGGTTGTTTTAAACACCGTTTTCCTTTAATTTGTTTTTAATGCAGGTGATGTGTGAGAGTCTATTACAAGACATTTTGCAGAGAAATGTGTTTATTTTCATGCAACATCCATAAAAAATGTTTCTTTTAGATCAAAACAGGACCTCACATATGACAAATGGCAGGTTGTCACAGAGATTATTTGCAGTAATATCAGTGAGCTGCTGCTGTGTTACAATATCGAAACAAGCCTCACTATCCGAGGTAAACACATTTAGGACTTGGAAAAGTGTGCCTGTGCACTGTCAGTGATCTGGCCAAAGAGGGCGTGAAAGAGCTGAAATTGGAAGATAATTCCAAAGCTGTTCCAAACAGGGGCCCCCAAAATACATTTGTCCCAGACCCTCCAAAATTCTGAAGATGTCCCTGCATTTATGCCTCACACAAGTACCATCCAGTCCCATGTTGGGTTAAGGTACGCTTAAGCTCCATAGATGTGTGTGCTGTCACACAGCATCAAGGGTCCTCTCTGAAATCAACTTCACAGTCAATCCGAGCGTCGCGAGTGAGCGCACTGCTGCATGTTTAATGTCAGGACGGCATGCGTTACAAAGTGAGTGACGCGACCTGTGCTCCTGGGACAGACACTGTACTCTGTTTCATATCTACTTTAACACGCTTCTGCCTGTCCCCAGTACGTTATAATGGCGCATGTACTGATACAGGAAGCGCATTGTCCAATAGAACGTTACCTTGCAGCATCCTCCCCTTATGCCCCAGTCCTGCTACAACAGGTGATACTGGTACCCAGCACCCGGATGCTGCGCAGACAATGTACCACCACGCCACACATAGATGATAGAAAGAGCATGTTATCACTGAAGGGCATCTCAAGGACACCTGCTGAAGCCAGGGAAGACAGCATGGGCGAGGTATCCATATCCAGAGGTGTTGACCGGCTGCTCTGTCCAGGGGTGCAACCTTGAAGAGCCGCCCTACAGTGGCTGCAGCTGAGGGGGAAGGTGAGATCCTGGCATCTGATGAGAGAATAACACATCGTCAGAACCATAAGGCGAAGGTAGCAGAGGGTGGTATAGGGTCAGACATGCGGAGCACAGGACACACAGGTCAACCATGAGCCCTTGAACGTGCACACGCCTCTTGAAACTTTGACCGATTGACTCGTCAACAAGATATCGATGACGCCTTGTGATATAATAACAAAACACGTTGGAGGAACACTTAGGAACACTGTATATTAGGAGGTTGCTGCGCAATGATTGATTTTGAGGTAGTGATGGGAATTCAGGCAGCAATTAATTTTGGACACTTTTAAACGGCCTTGAAAAAGTCAAAGCGAATATCATTTGCATGACGAAACACGTGTCGGCTGGATGGGTTGGATTCACTGAAATTGAAGAACATATTCAATAAAAGCAACCGGACCTGCTGATAATAGAAAAATGGACATTGTTATATTTACTTGACACGAGTGCCTTGGATTATGTATCAACCATGAGCCCTTAACTGCCAAGGTTGAGCATACAAAGTATGAACTTGGACAGGGATGGCTGACTCCCTGATGGGGGTCAGGGAAGCCCCTTCCGGACAGTACCTCTCTGAAGGTCATACATGAAACACAGTCAGACATGCCTACAGGGCTGGACACCTCTATTGAGTATCCCATCGGGGCTCCCCAGCGATGCAACGAAGTCCCTAGAGGTTCTGGGTGTAAACATAAGTCCATTCACAAGGCCTAGCCGGGTTATCCTCTGACAGAACAAAGCCACCACCGCCCAGATGGCCAAGTCCCAAGGCATCAGCACTTCACAGGACAGCTGATGTGCTGGAGTCCTGGGTCTCAGGCAGGGTGTGACACAACCACCTTTGGCATCGTCATCTGGTGTGGAGGGGCCGGCAACAGCAGAGGGGTAAGCAAATAATGTACTGACCCCAAAAAAGAAATAAAGACACCTCATGTGTAATATTATGAGATGACTTAGAGCCTGATTTAGAGTTTGGCAGGGGGGGGGGTTACTCCATCACGAATGTGACAGACATCCCGTCCGCCGTGTTACAAGTTCCATAGGCTATAATGCATATATTTGAATTGTAATAAGGTGGACGGGATATCTGTCACGTCTGTAAAGGGGTAAACCCCACCTCAAAACTCTCCATTAGGCCCATAGTCATTTTATTTACTTTACTTGACATTACAGTGCCTGGGGAAGTGGGTACATGTTGCCACATAAGCCAAAACATTGTTACACAGTGATACATGACATCATTGTTTCATTGTCCCTGCAGAACTCTCAAGAACAGAAGTTGACAGTGATTTCCTGTCCCCTCGTCTGTCCATCCAGTCAACCTGGGATAGTTTTGAGGCCTGGGCTGTCCATGCCATCATGAGGTTGTGCATTGCTGTCACGGTTTCCCCAAGAGGCGTCCAATCAATCAATCAGGGATTTATAGAGCGTGGCATATCACCCCTCAGGATCTCAAGGCTCTGGGGATGGTGCTGCCTCATTGTGGACGGTTCATTCGGACAGCCAGGTCTTGGGTTCTTTCCTGAATTGCCAGAGCGATGGTGCTGACCTGGAATCAGTGGTGTAACAAAGGCTGATGCAGCCCTCGCTGCGTGAGGGGGCCCCCTCAGCACAGCACTTGGCCTGAATGAGGCGGGAGGGGAGGCCCCTCCATGTTTTTTGCAAGGGGGAGTCTGGGTTGCTGGTGGAAGGTCATGCATTTATTGATGCATGCAGGTCCTTCTTTCTGCAGGACTTTGGATGGTGGGTCAGCATTTTGAGCTGACACCTCTTCTGGCATTGCCAAGCGCAAAGCTTGGTTGGGTGATGTGCAACATACAACAGTCATGTCACAGGTTCTCTTGGTGCAGAGAGAAGTCCAACCTCAGACAAGTCTAAGCACCAGACATGAATCTACCAACACAATGTTCAGTGACACCACCTGTTCCCACGTGTGCCACCTTGTGGGTGGCTTCTGCTCGGGTCTTTGATGGAGGTTTTGCATTTCCAAATGATGTCTCCAGCCATTGTCTCCTGAGAAAACCCTTTGTCACCTTTGATAAGGAAATGGGTACGGTTACACATTTCTACTTCAACGTCATGGCTTTCATGGTCAGGTGTGTCATACATACATATATGTAGTCCTGGTCCGTACGCACCACATTCAAAGTCTTGCCTGCTGGTCCAGTGCCTGAATATGTGAATCACGTGCACATCCTGGGTGCCTGGCTCCCACATTGGTGAAGCGCTATTTGTCATCAAGGCTTGTCCTACATTTGTTGTGTGTGTTTTTTTTTCTATTTTTGCATATGTGTGCCACGTCAGCAGGTGAAACCAACCTAGGGTGCGTGGGAGAAGTCGTGGGACAGTGGGGTGGGGGCAGAATAGCTGATTCTAAATGAGGAATAGTATGTACACATGGATGTCATTTAGGGGTTGTCAGGGGTCACAGATGCGTCCCCTGTCCTGCCCTCTGTGACCCTGGGACTGCCCTTTCGACCCCTGGATTCAGAGGTGGCAAATTCAGTACCAGAAAGACAGTGGCAGTTCATCCTTGCAGACGTCAGTTGGGGCTCCACTCTCTGTTTTCTGTCAATGTTTTATCACACTAATAGTCAATAATGTTTCATGATTCACTATTAGTGAAATGAAAATGGAGTCCAGTTAGCTAGAATATGCCCCTCCATGACCGCTAGGTAAGCAAAAATTGCTTTTAAATGTATGTTGTGTGCGCGCCTGAGGGTGAGTGCATCCGTGTGAGAGAGAGTGTGTGTGAGTGTGAATCTGTATGTGTGTGTGAGTGACAGTGGAGGTCAAAGACTGTGTGACGTCACTTCCGCTACCCCTGGCATTTCGGTGAATTGACGTCTGTGCATGTACACCCAGGAATACGAGGCCCAAAGCTGTAACCATGTCCCCCTCCGAGAGCCCCACCCCCCAGCTCCAGTGAAGATACCAGAAGGTGTTAAAAGGGTGGGGGGGGGAAGTGTGTCGCTCTGCAAACGATGACGTGGTGAGTGTAGGCCCTGATGACAGCATTGTGCCGAAACGTGGGTGAGCCGGCAGCGCGCCTTTCAGAGAAGGTAACGTCGCCTAATTATTAGCAAAATAAGCAATCAAACACCCCTCCGCAGACATCTAGTTTTACATATTTGATTTTGAAAGCTAATAATAATGTTGAAAGAAACCAGCTGTGGTAAAAAAGAAACAGGAGCACAGTAGCGAATGATTTACCGCAGTTAGGGAAATGCATGTTATTGAGCAGAAATGTCGAAGGCGGCGGCGTACCTGTGAGCCGAGGTTCGCGGAGGTTCGCGGAGCTGAGAAGGTTCCAGTAACGAGGCACCTGGAGTGTCTCTCAGTGCATTGATCATCAGAGCGGCCAATATTCTAAGATATTGCAAGGTTTCCTGAATGTCAGACCAGACCTTACTGAGCATTGGTGAGTGGTATAAATTTGGGTGTCAATTTTCTTGGTAAGAAATGATGCCATCCTGCTGTAGGCCTGGACACGGGCACCTGTGGCACAGGATGTGGCGTAACGGCCAGAGCTGCTGTCCTTGGAGCTTTTAACCAGGTTCCAGTCCCGGCGTCGGCTCAGCAGCCTGTGATTCTGGGCAAATCACTTAATCTCCCCCGTGCCTACCAAAAATGAATGTGTCCTTGTGTAATGTAACAGGTGCTCATGTAAACCTTTGGGTCACGTTTGCGCTATATAAAACTGCAAAAAAATAAATATATATATTTTGGTGAGTGGAGGGGTGGTCTGAGCATAGGTGGCAGGCATGGGGAAGTGCATTTTGGGAATGGGGGGGTCTACTGTTAACCACAGCAGTTCCAGGAGAAAACAATTAATAGAGAAAAACAGTAAAGAATTGAAAAATCAGTGCCAAAAACACAACAATTAAATATTTTTTTAAGGGTCTAAGCAGAGATCCTGGAGGGGCAACACTTGGGCAGCGTATGCCATGGACAGGCCGGAGACAACTCACAACTGGAAGGAGACCTATGCGAAGCAAATGGATGGGCAATGTCTGAGGAGCAGAGGAAGGGCATGGTATTGGCCTCACAGTAGGACTGCCCCCCACCATCTGGCTGCTGAGGGAGATGCATCTGGTTCCCGCTCCCAGCTCGCAGTAGGGGCCCTCTACACTACACAGTCTTTCACGAATGGTGAGTTGCATTCTCTCAAGAGGACACATTCTTGGCCATGATCAATGGCCCCCATGGAGTAGTCTACCAGAAGGGCATCAACACCACAAATTGGCCCACAAATGATCAGATGTCACAACGAGGGCTGCAGGTCAACCTAGCAGAACACAAGAGGGCTTTTTGTGGCAGATGTTAGTTTTACACATGACACATGTGAAACCAGTTGTGGTGAATTATGCAGTTTTTAAAGTAATTTCATGGGGAGCAAAAGGTGTAATAAGCTGATATTGAACTGAAACAAAATACTTTGCGGGCACTGAGCGTGTGTCCCCAAGTATGCAATATCAACTTGTCATGTATGATCTCTGGCATGTAATCTGGGGTCCATGCGTGGACCATGTTATGTATGGAGTGAGCAGAAGGACACATATATGGTAAAACTGATGTCCACTTACGAATATGTAGCAAGGATATTTTTAGGCCTGGGCAGAACTCCCGGATTCCGCGGAGTTACATATAACTCCACTAGATTCCACAGACTTCCGCAAGAGGGCAGAATTCTGACACGTTACGATGCTCATGCCGATTTTTTAGCTCTGGGTGGGTGCTGCTTCTCTCTGCCGCTCGAGTATATTTTCTACTCGAGCAGTAGCTTTCTCAATGCGAATGGTCGCGACCTGGTGTGATCGCCTGCATTGAGAAATCTCACCCAGAAGTGTTCTAGCACCCAAAAATTGAGCTAGGGGATGCAAACTCTCGCTCACACTCGCCAACTCAATCTTGGTGGGACACGCAGGAGAAAAGACTATGCCACGCGACAGTTTGGCGGAGTTTTGCCAGAACTCTACACTTCAAGCTGAGCGTGGAGTGGGCAAACCTCCGCTAACTCTGCCGATGGAACAGAACTTTTCACCCACCCCTAGATATATTATAGGGTTGAGTTTAGAAAGATACAAGTAAAAGTGGGCGGTGCTAAAACTCGATGTGTAGTGTCTGATACGTGTCAAGCTACACAGATGTGGAGTTAGAAATCTATACTTAATTTAAATATAATTATCTTCACAAAGTTGTGGTAGTTGATATTCTGGACACAATATTATGGAAGTGTGATGTTCAATACTGAAGTAAAACACCACTCAATTATGACTCCTAATGTTTTTGTTCATAATCTTTTGTGAACATCTGCATGCAAGAAATTTGATGCTTATATGTACTTTTATATGTTGTGATGTATGGTGTTATTACCATGGGTATGAACTGATTTTGAATTAACTTAACTTTGGTCCTGCTCCTTTAGAGTGAGTCAGACCCAAAAGGTCAGACCAGGTTCCCTCTGAAAGGGAACATAAGCCGCCTCAAACCGATGGAATGGAATGGTGCACCGAGTAATTGCAAGTGGCAGACTCTGGACTGACACTTCATTTGACTCTGTCTATGAATGGAGGTGTATTACACTCCGCCTTCCCTAGAGGTCGAATCAAAGAATGTGCTTCAAGAGAGGCCGTGCCTTGGCCATGCAGGGTCCCGTTTGTTGCGAAAATCAGGGGAAATGATGTAATGTTTGTGACGTGTACAGGTTTTTCTTTTGCATCAAGGATAGTGACTTCCGCCTTCGTTTAATCCAGAAGAGGTGCAGGTTCTTTCTGGCCAGAATGTGCAGGGACCCCCAAAACTAAATGAGGCAGCCCTTTAGGGGTGCTCGGCAGCACCCCGAGTTTGTGTGATCAATGTGCATATAATATATGAAGAACTCTCCACCATTGCAACTAGAGAAACAAAGTCTGCCAGCAAGAGGAGATGCTCTACCACTGCAATGATGCACGTGGAGCTCATCAAGGTGAGCTCAAGGTCAGAGGGATCCTGCACCCCCTTCCAGCAGGAGGGGGGTCGCTAGGTACCTCTGCTGCCTGAATCTCCCCCAGTCCTTTTACAAATCTACATACCTCTATGAACACAACTGGAACACCTTAGAAAGACATCAGCACAGAGAGGGGCATATTTATTCAAAGGGTGGCGCTGCCCGCGCCACAGGGAAAGGGCAGAAATGCACTGCATTTACGAAATAAAGCGCATTTCTCCCCTCTCCCCCTGTGCTGGCACCCTTTTGGCTGCCAATGCAGGCACCCATGTGTCATCGTGCAGGGGTACCTTCCTGCGCAAAAAACATTCCATGGATGCATTTTGCTCTTTCTGTGTTGGCTGCTGAATGCAGTAAACACGGAAAGAAGAAAAAATGAGGAGATTTAAAGATATTCCACATCCTTGTAAATCTGGGAATGCGTCAAAACCCATGGTTATTGCCTGAGAAAGCACACCCCAATGCCTATGGAACGCCCCTTGACGCAGAGTAAAGCAACACAGCAACATGCGCTGCCTCGCCTTATTCCATATCGATGAGTCCACGAATAGCCACGCAAAGCGTCTTTGCGTGGCCTCATAGATACGGTTCTGCTGTCTGCACTGCTGGGGCGTAAAAAAAAATGATTCTTCAGCGGGGCACAAGGGTCCTCGATATGCACAACAAGTGCGCCGCGGGTGTGCTGAGCGCTAGTATCAAAGATCCAGGCTTCTATGATAACTTACTTAATTCCAGATCTAAGAACTTTCTTGGGCCTCAGGGGACCATCTTAGATTTACAGAAACAGCACCATTTTCATTTCTTTTATCATTAGCTGGAGAACACCTGTTTTTCTAGTCCAAATGATTACATTTCACAGGGGTGCTCCTTGACCCAGGCAGTGCTTTAAATGGAAAAATAGAAGTGCAGGTACTCTGTAGCAGAGTACCTGCTTGTTTCTAAGAAGTGGCGGTACTCTCCAATTAAAAGTATTACGTTTTTCTCGAGATGAGCCGGTACTCACTCTCTCAAAATAAAAAAGTGCCGGTACTCAGTACCGGAGAGTACCGGCCCATTTAAAGCACTGGACCCAGGTTAAGAGGAGGGACCATTTATGGGAATTTAAATCTTCTGCCTGTAGGAGAATTATGTGCCATCAAAAAAGTTGTATCGCTGTTGAAAGCTATTGGGCCAGATGTACTAAGAGTGTGGTCACAAAAAGCAGTTGCAATTGAGCCACGTACAAATAGGAATCGGAGAGAGTCGCAATCCGACCGACCTTGTTACTAGTCATGAGATAGGTCCTTAAATGTGGCTCATTCTGACCGATGGCCATCAGAGGGACGGTAAATCTGGGGGACATCCAACTACCATGTCTGTGATCATCTTCAAGAAGACTCTTTTTAAAAAAAATACTTCCTAGGGCTGCATTAATAAAAAGAACAGTTTTCTGTTTTTTAAAGAGTTTGTTTTAGAGCAGCCAGCATTCACCTGCACCATTGCTTACCCACAAAGAAACTATTTTTTTACAATGACGAAGGCAATGGTGTTGCAAATGGGTTACCATCCCAACTCGGGGGTTGGTAACTTTTTAATGTTTTGCGACTGGATTATGGTTGCAAAACAATGATACATAACCCAGCGAATTTGTATAGACGTAAAATGCATCCCTTCCAAGTACTGATTCGGTATCCATTTCTAAACACATTTAGCAATTCAGAAACACATTTCCGAAATGTGATATGTGTTTAGCGCATGAGAAAAAAGGTTTTAGCATTGGCAAATCATCCGACTCAACAATTCTGAGGATTTAGACGATTCCTACATTTAACTGATTGTTTCTTGAATATTAAAAATAGTAGAATAGTTAAGTGTACCACAACCACTCTGTATACCATTTTTGACATATTTCATTCTCTTTTATGATTTAACTTTTAGTTACTATAGTTTCTGGAATTGTTAATTTATGGGACTTATTCACAAAGGCTTCTTGCAATTCATAAAATAGTTTTCCAGTAGTACTCATTTACATATTCTCACATGCCTTCATGAACTGACTACAAAACATTTGAATGGAAAATTTAGGAAAAATCATTGCATTTTCACTAATAAGAAATTCTCAACTTTTCGGGTTCAATTCTCAGAGCCATCTAGGAGCATGTAAACAAATAGTCCTGTAGGATTACTTCTGGTACTTATAAGTGGGTTTGTGACAGGGGCCCATAATGTTTTTGCTCTTTTTCTTTTATTTAGTGCTCAAGGTTCAGTATCTGTTCCACATATTTTTATTAGTTTTTTCTGCTTTTCCTAAACTGGCTGTCTATCCATTCAGCATTTCATCCAGCTTTGTTTTATTACTTTGTTTCATACATATAAATTAACTAAAGTATTTTGTCACCAAGTTATGGAACGTCCCAAACTTGATTTTAGTAGAAACATATCTTCAAATAAATATTAAATATCAACAATATTCATTTAGGTTTCAAGTTATTTGAGATTGATTTGCGCCTCAACATCAATCAACAACCCAAACACAAAATTATATTGAAGCAAACTATGCAATTTATATCATTTTTCCTATTAAAATATCTTAAAAAAACACTATGAAAATTTAAATAAACTAAAATACACATATTCATTAGGAGGAAATAACATAAAATGCAGCAATTCATCCTTATTGATTAAATCAATTCTATAAATAAAGGGTGTTAAAAATGCTTCTGAAGTTCAACAAGTGCTGGATAAAACAGACACCATAATTTAAATCCATTTTGCCACTATTGCAGAGTTGACATTTAACCCCTTCACTGCCAGGCCTTTTCCCCCTCCTGTGCCAGGCCTTTTTTTTGGCTACTTGGGATAGTTTGTGCTTAAGCCCTCATAACTTTTTGTCCACATAAGCTACCCACGCCAAATTTGTGTCCTATTTTTTCCAACATCCTAGGGATTCTAGAGGTATCCAGAGTTTGTGGGTTCCCTTAGAGGAGACAAAGAAATGAGTCAAAATATAGCTAACATTTAGTTTTTTTTTTTAATAAAATGAGAAAAAAGTGCTGCAGAAGAAAGCTTGTGTTTTTTCCCTGAAAATGGCATCAACAATGGGTTTGCAGTGCTAACATCACCAGCTTCCCAGCTTTCCGGAACAGGCAGACTTGAATCAGAAAACCACATTTTTCAACACAATTATGCCATTTTACTGGGACATACCCCATTTGTACTTTTTTTGGTGCTTTTAGCCTCCTTCCAGTTAGTGAAAGAAATGGGTATGAAACCAATGCTGGATCCCAGCAGTTAAACATTTCTGAAATGTAGACAAAATTCTAAATTCAGCAAGGGGTCATTTGTGGAGATCCTAAAAGGTTTTCTTACAGAAAGTAACAGTTAAAATAACAAAAATATGAAATTGAGGTGAAAAAAGAGCCATTTCTGTCCACATTTTCTTCTATAACTTTTTCCAGCTGTGGCAGATTTTTAAAGACAATATACTGTTACGTCTGCTGGATGCTTCTGGTTGTGGGGATATATGGGGCTTGTAGGTACATCAAGAACCCTAGGTACAGAGAGCCAATAAAGGAGCTGCACCATGCAGTGGGTTTTCATGGTATACCGGGTATACACCAATTCATTTGGTTAAATATAACGAGTCAAAAATAGGTATCAAGGAAACCTTTATATTTTCAAAATGGGCACTAGATAAGGTGATGAGGAGCAGTGGTTATTTGCACATCTCTGAATTACGGGCTCCCCATACTAGCATGGGAATTACTGGGCATTTCTCAAATAGACGTCTTTTTTACACACTGTCTTCCATTTAGAAGGAAAACATGTAGAGAAAGACAAGGGGCAATAACACTTGTTCTTCTATTCTGTGTTCCCCCAACTCCCCCGACAAAAATGGTACCTCACTTGTGTGTGTAGGCCTAATGCCCGCGACAGGAAACCCAACATGGCACATCACATTTTTACATTGAAATCTGACATGTTTTTTGGAAAGTGCCTAGCTTTGGATTTTGGCCTCTAGCTCAGCCGGCACCTAGGTAAACCTACCAAACCTGTGCATTTCTGAAAACTAGGCACATGGGGGAATCCAGGATGGGGTGACTTATGAGGCTCTCACCAGGTTCTGTTACCCAGAACCCTTTGCAAACCTCCAAATCTGACAAAAAAAACCTTTTCCTCTCATTTCGGTGATAGAAAGTTCTGGAATCTGAGAGGAGCCACAAATTTCCTTCCACCCAGCATTCCCCCAAGTCTCCCAATAGAAAATGGTACCTCACTTGTGTGGGTAGACCTAGTGCCCGCTACAGGAAATGCCCCAAAACACACCGTGGACACATCACATTTTCCCAAAGAAAACTGACCTGGTTTTTGCAAAGTGCCTCGCTGTGAACTTTAGCCTCTAGCTCAGCCGGCACCTAGGGAAACCTACCAAACCTGTGCATTTTTAAAAACTAGACACCTGGGGAAATTCAGAATGTGGTGACTTGCGGAGCTTTGCAAGCCTCAAAATTTGGCAAACAAAAACACTTTTTCCTCAAATTTCAGTGATAGAAAGTTCTGGAATCACAAATTTCCTTCCACCCAGCATTCCCCCAAGTCTCTCGATACATATGGTACCCAACTTGTGTTGGTAAGCCTAGTGCCCGCAACAGGAAAACACCCCAAAACGCAACATGGACTCATCAAATTTTTACATTGACAACCAACATGTTTTTTGGAAAGTGCCTAGCTGTGGATTTTGGTCTCCAGCTCAGCTGGCCCCTAGGAAAACCTACCAAACCTGTGCATTTTTTAAAACTAGACACCTAGGGGAACCCAGGATGGGGTAACTTTTGGCACTTCCACCAGGTTCTGTTACCCAGAATCCTTTGCAAACCTCAAAATTTGGGAAAAAAAACACCTTTTCATCACATTTCAGTGATAGAAAGTTCTGGAATCTGAGAGGACCCACAAATGTTCTTCCACCTAGCATTCCCCCTAGTCTCCCGATATAAATGGTACCTCACTTGTGGGGGTAGGCCTAGTGCCCGTGACAGGAAATGCCCCAAAACACAACATGGACACATTACATTTTCCCAAAGAAAACTGACCTGTTTTTTGCAAAGTGCCTAGCTGTGGATTTTGTCCTCTAGCTCATCCGGCACCTAGGAAAACCTAGCAAACCAGGACATTTCTGAAAACTAGACACCAAGGGGAACCCAGGATGGGGTAACTTGTGGGGCTCGCACCAGGTTCTGTTACCCAGAATCCTTAGCAAACCTCAAAATTTGGCAAAAAACACCTTTTCCTCACATTTCCGTGCTGCAAAGTTCTGGAATCTGAGGGGAGCCACAAACTTCCTTCTACCCAGCATTTCTCCACTTCTCCCGATAAAAATGTTACCTCACTTGCGTGGGTAGGCCTAGTGCCCACAACAGGAAATGCCCCAAAACACTACATAGGCACATCAAAGTTGTCAAATACAAAACCACCTGTTTTTGCGGGACGCATCTGCATTTTTGGTCCTGGGCTCAGCAGCCATCTAGGGAAACCTACCAAACCCAGACATTTATGAAAACTAGACACCTGAGGGAGTCCAAGGAGGTGTGGCTTGCGTGGATCCCCCAGTGTTTTCTTACTCAGAATCCTCAGCAAACCTCAAATTTAGCTAACAAATCATATTTTTCCCATATTTCTGTGTGGGATCACTGCACAGCACAAATTTCCTACCACTAAAAACATTTTTAGGTTGACAAGTGGGGCAGAATTTTTATAAGTACAGATGCAACAATGCTGGGTGGTAGGAATTGTGTGGATTCCTGCAGATTCCGAAAGGTTCCATCACAAAAATGTTTGGGAAATGTGTGATTTCAAGCAAAGTTGGAGGTTTGCAGAGCATTGTGGGTAAGAAAATGGTGTGGGGTGCATGTGAAGCACACCACCCTGGACTCACCCAGATTATTAGTTTTCAGATGTGTCTAGGTCTCGTAGATTTATCTACATGGCAGCGTCCCAAAGTCCAAAAATTGCAGCCCTCACCCTTCCAAGTGGGACGATTTTGAGAGTTACCAAGCTCTCATGGCCCAAATGTAAAACCAAAACCCCAAATAATCCAAAGTCCTCTTGCTTGCCATGGCATAAGATCTTTTAGTGTGTGGGGGGAGAGCTTAAAGACTGTTACCCCCTTCAGTTTGGGTGGGGGCATAACCCACTATCTTCAATGGGATTTAGATTTTGGCAAACAGGATATCTGTCACTGTTCATCCGTCAAGTTCTAAATCAGGCCCCTAGGTTTGGGATAGCCTGTTTTAAATATAGTTGCATCTGCCCAGAGGACCATGAATCCGGGTGAGATAATGTGCAATCTAATTTTTTCAGGGCAAAGTGCAAATTTAATGTAAAAGAATCATGCATATGTGGAGTTAATTAAACCTCATGTTCTAATAACTCTCAAGGCGATCCCTCAGCTGCATTTATTAAGCTATATGCTCATTGTTAGTGCTCTCCAAGGGCTTGGCTAGAGCTTGCCTCCTGTTCCCTGAAGTCTCAGGACCAAAAAGACTTCTCGCTTTCACTTGGACGCTCCGTGCGCTGAAATTTTCGACGCACAGCTTGCTCCGCGGCAAGAAAAACGGCGCACACCGACGCTGACCGACGCGACGCCTTCGGGATGACCGAAACTTTGACGCACGGCCTTGCAAGGACAACGCCGCCCGACTTCTAAGAAGAAATCGACGCGACGCCTGCCGTGAGATCAAAACTTCGACGCGCAGCCCCGCAGAACGACGCGCAGCCGGAAAACAAGCAGGAAAATCCACGCACAGACCCAGGCCATCTGGTAATCCCCGCGATCCATAGAAAGAGACTGTCCGCGCGCCGGAAAACGACGCACGACTTCCCCGCGTGGAAAATAACGACGCAAGTCTGTGTGTGCTGGGGAGAAATCGAACACACACCATTTTTCCACGTATCTCTTCTCCTGTGGCCCTCTGAGGAGATTTCCAACCAGAAACCAGGTACTTTGTGCTTGAAAGACACTTTATTTATAACACTCATATTATTAATTTTGCAACAGCTGTAGCAAATGTACAGGTAAACCTACTTCTAAGCATAAGGCCTGTACGGGAATCTCAGTACGGACAGAACAAAACTTACTATGAGTTTTCCCCTTATAAAAATTAAGATGTGACTGCTTTACTATAGGTATGTGTTCTAGGGCATAGCTTAAAGTGGGTGGAATATTTTACCTTATAAATTTCTAATAGGGGAGAAAAGTGCCTTCTCCCCATAAATGTACCAAATGTATTTAATGCGTCGGTGTATGCTAATGCATTGCTGTCACTCAGTGCTGCTCGCTGTTAAGATTATGAGAAACAATTCTGCCAAGATAGTTGTAAGAATTAACTCGCTCAACTTTCTCACCACCTAAGGACCAACAATAAGGTTTACACTGTTTTTCCTCTTAAAAGGCCAATATCTTAGTTTTGGTAATATTCATTTTAAGGTGATGGTTTTATTTAATAACGCTTCTAAGTTCCTCTGCAACCTTTTCAGTGTCAAATCTAGTAAAACTATGTCATCAACATAAATCAAAAGGTGGAGGGACTTGGTACCCCAACTGGGGGAAAAAAATCCAAATTGCGTAAATTGCAAGGGAAGATCATGCAGTAACAGTGAAAACAAGAGTGATGCCAATATGCACCCGTGTTTCAATCCATCCCCTGTTCTTATCTTGCTGGTTAACACCTTATGCCCTCCCATCAAAACTCGGCACCATCTAGAAGTATGAAGTGCAGTTATGACTGTTGGGATAGTTGGTGGAGTACTCAGATTAGCAAGTCTTTTCTATACAGGTTGTCTCTCAACTCTGTCAAAAGACGTAGAAAAGTTGATAAAAGCAGTATAAATGATCTCTGATTAAAAATTTACATATTTATCTATTAATGTTTCATCAACAGCAATATTATCCAGTACAGAACATTGAGGTCTAAAACCCGATTCTTCTAGAGAAATTGTTCTATTTCCATATGCCCAGTCTTGCAAATGATCTAAGACACTTCTTGCAAAAATCTTGCCAGAATCAAAGGGGGTGATTTGCCTATAACATGTTGGACTTGATCTGCCTCTTTTTTTCAGAAGGGGAATCATAAGTCTTCCTTCCCATGAGTTGAGGATGCTTGTATTATAACAAGAATCATATAATGGGGCTAAAACTGTTTACCATAATTCTGGATTCGCTTTCAAGGCCAGAACTGGAATCTGATCTGGACCCATAGATCCAGAAGATCTTGCACTTTGTATATGTTCAACATCTGAATGGGTGATGGGGGTGGAACATCCTTAGATCCCTGGGTTAGATTTAAGTAATGTTCAAGAGATTGAATATAGGCTTGGTCACTTACATTTTCAGCATACAACTGAGCAATTTAATCAGGCCATGTCTGGGAAGAAATAGAAATACCAGCAATATTCCTTTTAGGCTCACAACTAAATGCCACTAGCCTCCAGTATTTTCTGTAATTTCTGTTAGTTGCAACTTGATGCAAGTGAATCCAGTTTTGATCGTTTCATCTCCTTTTATAAGAAAGACAATTTATTTTCCTTTCTTTCCTTAAGGCCTGAATTGCTTTGCTCCGCAATTTCAACTGTTACAGAAACTGTTTCCTAGTTGATTTGTTAACTCCTTCGGAGAGTTTTGCATTTATCGCATCTTTTCCACCACAGTCACTTCTTTTTGTGGTTTTCCGAAACTCAGCATCTCCTCTGGGACCCTGGTGATGGATTTCTCAAACTCTGCAATTATATTTAAAAACCTTGCCATTGTCTAACACCAAACCACCTGAATTTTTTCATTAAACAAATGTATATTTCCAGAGTTCCAATAGAGACAACGCTGCTGAAGTGCTGGCATTACCAAACTCCAGGGACCAATCTGAAGTATACTGGAATAGGAGCTTGATCAAAACTTTCAGGGTTGTATGGTCACTATAGTTTTGATCAACCATTTTCAATTAAGATGTTAGACCTGGTAGATCACAACTCAATATTATATTGTCTATTGTCCATGATCCGGTTATGCTAGCTCTAGTAGGTGTTGCAGGAACATCTGGTGCAATTCTTGTTGATTACCATTTCCCTTAATATTTTTAGGAATTCATGAAGTTGTCTACTCCTAACATCAGCTTACCAGTTATTAGGGAATAATGATCCTGGAATATCCCAGGTATCCTGTATTTCTTTATTTCTAAAAGTTCTCAGGAGATTATTAGATATTTTAGCATTAAAGTCTCCTCCTAATAGAAAATGAGAACTAGTGTCATTTTCAGTTGTATGTTCAATGAAAAGAGCTGACCAGGATCAAGTTATTTTCTGTACCTGTGGGTATATAGAGATTAAAGTGTTTTTTTGTTATACCATTCTGGTTCTGCGTTTTCATTTTTATTAATTAGCTATAATTGCCTGCACCTAGTAGAGAAATAAAGTTCCATGTATACACTGTTGCTAAAAATAGGACTAAACTTCCATTTGCTTAGTCTTTGCTGGAACAGAGCGCAAGGCTTTTGATTAGATAATAATTGTCGAGCTCTAATTTATTTATAGGCCAGATCTGCTGTAGACAGTTGGTAGATGCTTTCAAGGTTTCAGAAAGTTAATTTTTTCCACAATGAAAGCCCGCTAAATTCCATGATAAAAGCTAGAAGTTCTTGTTAAAAAGGCAGCTTGGAGACCTTATTAATTTTATTAGCATTAAGCTTTCCAGATAGCTTGGCCCAAGATAGCTCACCTTTGAATGATTCCTGCCCTGTATCCTCGCTAGTACAAACTCATCTGCCATCAGCATCAACCTGGATGACCAATGAGTTTCATGACTAGTGAGCATTAGTAGTATTTGATAATCAAGAGCTGTGTTATAGGATATTTATATCTGGCATTGTAGAGCTCCTTAACTACCACAGAAGGTTGTACGATGGAAGAGATGTCAACCCCCCCTTGCGTAATAAATCAATATCATTCAAGATTATTGACGGAACTAACGTGGATCAAATTTCTACTCTTGGTGAAAGGGTCAGATTTAGGAAAAAAACTTGCTATACTACACTACAATAGGAAAAAAGACTAGCTAGACTACAATAGAATAGATAAAAAGACTAGCTAGACTACAATAGAATACATAAAAAAGACTAGCTAGACTAGAATAGGAAAAAAGACTAGCTATACTAGACTAGAATAGGAAAAAAGACTAGCTAGAGTAGCCTAGAACAGAAAAAAAGACCAACCAAGACATTAATTGTATCTGTGGGTATGAGTGCAGGAGGCGTATAATTTTTTGACAATTTAGTGGGATGCAGTTTGTTTGAAAAATATGAATAATTTCGATAATTGATGTAATACCACAAAAATTATTTTGTAACTGAGAAACTAATGGGTTTCCCGAACTATTAAGTGGGATCTCCTTCAATGGAGAGGGAATGTTTGATTGCCTGTATTATGAGGCATGGGCTCTAGAGCTAAAGGTTTAAGACCACGACAAGGGTAATCTGGAGCCAACGTAGCTAAAGTATTATCAAATTGTAGAGCCTGAGGAATTTCCAAAGTATTTGGCTGCAGAGGTTCAGTTGAACCACAACATATCCTAATATCAGTGTTGGGGGGGGGGGTGAATTCTCTACAGAGTTTAGATGAAATCCAGTATGACAGAAATGTTTTCTAGTAATTCTGTGCTTATTCTTTTTCTCTTTATTCCCGGTGCTTTCTCTTTGGTAATTAGGTTTTCCGCTCCCTCCCCCGTGGCATATCCAAAACGTCTGAATGGCGAGATTCATCAGAACTAAATTGAACACTTAAAGGAATTTGCAACTTTTTTAATGCCTCTGAAAACAGATTTTTAGGGCAAAACCTCCTCCAAATTGGGCACGATAGAAGGTCTACTCTGTATTACATGGGGCTTCCCAACCTAAGCTCTCATGCTTCTTTTAGTAGTAACAGCAATAGTGGCAGCGGGTGATGGTCGAGTAACCGTATATATACAGGCGTCGGCTTCCACTTTTTGATGCTCAGTTGGGACTTGAGGACTCCTCAGGAAAACGCTTCTGATGCTAAGTGATTTTAATACAGAGGAAACCATTTCAAGAGAGTGGTCCAAATTTAATGTTGTCTTTTCCTACAACGATAAAATAGACTCTAGAATTCTCAGTAAAATTTGTAGAGCTTCCGAAAACTGCACTTATTCTCCTGTGGGACGTGAGAGGGAATTCAAGGGAAAATCCATAGTACTGGGAAGCTCATCAGTACCCTCAGAAGTTGGTGAACCATTAAATGGTTCTAATGTCTCTCTCATTTCTCTTTTCCTTGTTGAATGGATTAAAGTACATTCCCAATGTCGGGAAGCGTGTAACCCATCGGAACCAGAGACTTCTCATTTAATACTTTTGGATCAGTGGTACATCCATCCGGGGAGGCAGGGGGAAGATGAGTTTCCATAAGTAGGTCTTTTTCAGAAGATAACAGAGGAGAGGTATCATAAAAAGAGGAGACATCCTCCTCTGGTTGAGAAAAATGAGAAGTCTCCTTCACCGTAACTTTATCTTTGGGAAAAATGTTGGAATGGGAGGTAGACCAACAAGAGATCCGCCATGAAGGAATTTTCTTTGCCCCTTATTACTCCTTGTGGGGGCTATTGTCTCTCAAGTGAGTAGTAGGGTTTCCTAGACTTGAGATAATCTGGCTTCTAGGCGCTTTCCAAGGAATGGTGTAGATACAAAGCGAGACGAAACAAAGTAAACTTTTATCAAGTGAATCAGATGTTTGGACAAACTGAGTTAAACAATCAATTAATCTCCCTTTGCCACCACCCACAGGTTAAAATGGAGGAAAGAAACAGTCCTCCAGGAGAAGAAATACAGATCCTTCTCAGGGCCCTTTTAAATGCGACTTCCTCCATCTATTCGCCCAGCAACAACCCTGCAACCCAGCCGCTGGCAGGGGCTACTCACCACCCGGTGCCGCGCCTGTCTGGGGCTCCCTAGGGCCAAGCGCAGTGACGGTTCAGCTAGCCAAAATCCAGAAAACCTGGGAGTGAAGCGTGTGCAGGGAGGGCTGAAAGTTTCTGCTGGTAGGCACACTGGCAACTGCACCTAAGGGGCAGAAAGAAAAGTTCACTTTAGGCTCTCAGCGGCAGTGTTCAACATCCAGAGACAGTCTTCGGGGGAATCCCACCACTTCCCTAAGACTGATAACTGTGTACAGGGGTGCGGGGGGCTAAAGATCCAAGCTTCAACAACCTCCAACATGTCCTCCATGTTACCACGTGTCAACATACAATGACGTTGACTCTGTGGGCGTGTACAAGCACGACAAGGAAGGGGAGGAGTGGCTGCAAGTGAGCGGGACCCAACACCCTTTAAAAATTCACCTATTCACTGACATAACAGCCATGGAAGAAAGAAACATTTTATTTTTACTTTTGAGGTGGCACAGCAGTCCATAAAAAATGGATCTGTAATGAGGATCGCTCAAATTTGCAAGTGGAAAAAAATGAATAGGGACCTGATTTAGAGTTTTGAGGACAAGTTACTCTGTCACAAATGTGACGGATATGCCGTCCGCCGTATTACGATCCCCATAGGATATTATGATTGGAATCGTAATACGTTTGTGACAGAGTAACACCATCTGCCAAAATCTAAATCAGGCCCTAATTCTACAGAAAACCCAAAGTAAAGAATAAATCATGCCCTGCCACAATAAATAAATAACACAAATAAAATTCAAATAAACATTATTTTTTATATCCAAGCAAAGAGACAGACTCCAAAACGCAAGTAGTAGCATCCTACTGGGACTGAACAAGTAGAGGGGACAGAGGGCGCCTCGTACTGGTAGGAGAGTCCTATTTCTACAGCACAACATACTTTTCATAGTCGACCTAGCTTCGAGCCGGTGGCAGATCAATTTTACCAAATGAAGAGGAACACAATGGAAGGTGCTTGCTCCAGGAAAGCTGATATGGGGACAAGAAGCTATGATATCCAGTGACATAGGTATCAATAGTACAGCCATAGGAGCACCTGGGCCAAGGTGTTCAAGGAGCCAACTGCACCTCAACTGGTGGCATGTTTTAATACCAAACTGAGGGTGGGGGACAATTTCCTTCCTTGCAATAGGGCTTGTGGCATCCCAGCTATGCTACTTAATTTGTAAAAAAAAAAAAAGTATGTGGATCCAAGTTCATCTTAGAAGCCTTGTACCATGGTGCCAAATGCTGTGTGTAAGAAATCTACCATTTCTGCATGGTCATTCCAGATTTCTGGCCTCAGATTTTTCCAGTATTGCGGCTCTGTGTCCAGGGTCACTGCTATTCAGTGGCACAGTGTGTCTGCTCTGGACCTAAAATGGTACTGTAAAAACTGGTTTCATCCAGTTGGTCTAGTTTCCTTTCTGTAAGGTCATGGTAGAAGGTGCAGAAATTGCACAAGTGGTGTTGAAGTTAATGCCATATGTGGGCAATAGAAAGGATTCTGTGACAAGGGCAGGAGCTATAAAAAATGGGCTTGTTCTACATTTTTGAATGACTTACAGTTGCTAGAAAGAGTGGCGATGGCACAGTGTATTGCACTCTAATGATAATGTTTCAGGGGACAATGTCTTAGATGATTCATGTGCAGCCCTGTCTAAAACTGCTGATGTTGTCATGTATCTTGTGAAAAATGAACTATTTCCTGTATCAGCATTAAAAGATTTGCTTCAATTGCAGAAGCAAGCCTTCAAAAGTGAAATAACATAAAAAGAACCCTGAGGGGGAGTGGAGAGACAGCACTGGATGTGTGGTTGCACCAAAATGTTCACTCCCCAACCTCACCAGGCTGTCTCATGAAGCAGCCTGCACTGGCAGAGAAAGCATGTTGCATGCCACTGCAGGCCATTAGTACGTGCCCTTCTTTTCTCTTATAGCCCAAAGCTATTGGCACCCTGTGCCACATGCCTCTCGTTCAATGCTGAAAAAGTAATTAAGACCATCCCCACTGGCAGCCTTTCCCGTTGGGCACCGTTCATTCACATCCAGATTGACTTCAATCAACTGCTAAAATGTGTGAATTATTCCTGAGTCGTCGTCGAGGTATAGATGTTTTCGGGGGGAGGTGGAAGGCTACCCCTGTGCCCCCACTATTCCATTACTGTTGCTAAGCAGTTACTCCTAGACTTCATCCCTAGCTTGAGAATACAAAGCAGAATCAGTAGCGATCAAGGGACACACTTTGGGCCTCATTACGAGTTCGACGGAAGGTCTAGACCGTCTGCCGAACGTCCGACGGGGAGGTTGCTGCCATAGTGGCTACCTCCCCGCCGGGCCCATTAAGAGTTTCCCGCTAAGTCAGTAGGCGGAAACCTGAATTTCCACAGCATTGTCTCCGGCTTGTAATTGAGCCTGCGGCAATGCTGTAGGTTGTAGGTTGCACCAGCACCCTCGCAATGTTCACTGTCTGCAAAGTGAACATTGAGAGTGTGCTGGCCGGGGGGTGCCCTGCACTCCCCATGCCAAGTGCGTGGGCAGTGCCGGGGCCACCCTGGGGCCCCATGCACCCATTCTCCGCCAGCCTTTTCATGGCGGTGCTACCACTATGAAATGGCTGGCAGAGAACGAGGACGTAATACCCAGGGCAGCGCTGCTCGCTCCCGCCACTTGGCGGAGCTGGCGGTCTCACCGTGGCCCAACCGCCATGGTTAAAATATGGCACTCAGACCACCGCTTTGGCGGCGGTCCGACCACCATTCGTGAGTCTGACGGTCTAGTGAGCGCCAGACTCTCAATAGGGCCCTTTGTGTCTGCTGGAGTGCAGGCAGTTTGCAGGCTCTAAGAATAGATTGGTATTGCCATTGGGCCTGTCCCCCAGAGCCCGCGGGTAAAGTGCAAAGGAACAGGAATGAGGTAGCTGAGATGTTTTTGGAGACAGAGGTAAAATGGCCGATACTTTACCATTATCCGAGAGATTCTTGAAAGTGATCCCTTCCTAGGAGACCAAACTTAGCCTGTACAGAAAAGACATGGGCCAACCCATAATGCTCCCCTCAAATCCCCGTTTCTCTGCTAAATTGAATCGGTAGTTACATGCTGATGCTGTTTTATGATCTTGCAGAAAGATTATACATTTTCTCTGCAATTTCCATTCTCAGGTGCGAGAGACCTTCCCTGAGTGTCCACCTCAGGCCTGCTATTCCCTCCTGCCTGATGACTGATGTCCACATATATCAGTGAAGGGCCACTCTGCGTTCTCACTGGCATGTCCCTACCAGACCCTGTAAAATGCCAAGGGCTGCCGACGTGGATCCACTCTTCTTACTGTTAACAAATAGCTCATCCTAGAGACAATGGTGCTCCTGCTTCAAGGCCTGAGCCTGCCCTTTCAGTATCTGATGAAACTGTCTCTGCTGCAGCCTTAGGAAAGGGAGATTGCACAGCCATCAAAGAATAGATCGTGCCACTCTCGGGTCACTCGGAGAGCCATAAGATGATCTCTGAAATTAGGAGATGCACTATAGTTGGTCTAGCTGGGGGCCCAGGAGGGGGTCTTGCCCTCTCTACTGCTAGCAGGTGTGAGTAGGCATCTGGACCAAACATCATTGTCAGTATTCATTCCATTCTGCACATGTTGGCCAATTCTTGCGGCCAAGGATACAAATATTTTTCTTTGGGATCTTGCCTTCAATTCTTCATTTTTTGCTGCTATAACATGTAGGACCTTCTCCATATTGTGGAGGGTGTCACCTTTGCTGTTAAGGCTGTCCTCCGCCGGGGAGATCCTCTGCTCTGCCTCCCCGAGTCGCCCATCTTGTTGGTCTATCGTATATGAAATGGAATCCATTCGGGCATTAGGGGTGTCCATTTTCTGGTCTATAGACCTCAGGCTTTTCTGCATTGCTTGGAGCAGTAACTGGATCTCCTCCTCATCTTCCTCCAGTGTTGAGGTGCACTCAGAAGAGCCATCATCGCCTCTGATCATCTTACGGTCCTGTTTCGTATTAAATGGCAATTTAAAATGTAGGTTGTCTGTTTCCCCATCGCAGGTATGTAGTAGGCTACTTATGCCCTCTTCTCTCCCAGTGTTCACAAAATCATCTACTGGTTCAGACGCAGCACCTTGCATCTCCTATTTTAGGGTGTCCATGTCTGGTTTTGCATTTGAGGCTCACATTCACCTGTGCATTAATAATATCAAACCTCAGCTTTTCTGCCTGACCACAGGTTGTAGTGAGCCACTAAGGTCCCTCAACTGATCTATGCCAACAGGAGATATTTTGTGACCCACTGTCATACGAGAAGGTGCCAGAGGGGTTCTTGAGTCATCAGTCAGACTGCTCATTACTTCTTGGTGTTTCCGCTATGGCTGGGGAGGTGCAAGAAGGTCCAGAAGTTACCAGCAGGTCCTAAAAGAGACTACCAAGGAAACCAGGTCATGCCTGCAGATCAGGTTGGTTTTTAGAGTGGGACAATCGGTGCTTCAGTACCCATCTATTGCTGCTCTCTGCCACGCAGGCCCTCATTTTATGAGAGGCCGTTCCAGCAAGGGACATGCAGTACCACAGCATCTCCGCCAAGCAGGCCTCTTTTGGGATGCAGGTACCATCTCCCCCCAGGGTGGTCAGTGCATCCGAAACCGCTGAACTGGTGAAGCTGTCTTTGGGCTCAAGGAACAGCCCACTTTGGGGATCAATCCATTGCCGGATTAGTTTGTGTCCCGGTCAGCCTATGGATTGTAGCCGGTTTCTAAGCGTTAAGGACCAGGCAATAGCTACCAGCAATGTCCGTGTTTCAGAGTGAGCCCGCCTGACCTGAGCACCAGGCAGCACGTGCGGGATCCCTTTTCTCCCGCTGTGCCGCAGGGTGAAGCAGCACGGTCTGCGATCACCTCCTCAGGATCCTGTGGGCACAAAGCAGCTCTTTGTCTGTTAGTCCTCCGGCTCCACATCACAGTATTCGTCTCTTTTGTGCATTGCCTCTCTGGGCCACCACAAAGTCACCATCTTATTTCTTGATACCCCACTGGGTTGGAGCTCAATCCAATCTCTGTTTTTTCTGTCCTACTAGAGCAATGAAAGTATGCAGCCATATTCAGTGTCACAGGAAGCTTGAAGCTAATATTAAACAATATCCATATTTTATTAAATGTCTGATGCATTCAGGGTTACGTATGTGGGGCATAACACGGCACTTCACAGGAGGAACATGATATGGACACATTTTAAGTTTATTTTCGCAGTGCCCTCATAGTGACTACTTGTCCAAAGACACTTTTCACTGTATAGGTTTAACTAGATTCTTCATGAACAGACTTAGGTAAAATTAAGCCCCTTCATTTTTATCTTCACCTGGAAAAATATTAGCAAACTGATTTAAAGTTATTTTCCACTCAGTTTTAAAAATCTAATTCAATGGTGAAATAAGATTTTTGATAACTTTAGCTGAAAGGCAGTTTTATAAAAATGCAGTTTGTGCATCCTCAGCCAAAATTGGCTTAGAATCAGTTTTCCCAATCATCTTCCTTCCAGAGGCAAGTAGACATTCTTGACTGTAGTCACCAACCCCGGTGTCCAGAGGACAGTAGCGTTGGCTTTGGGCCATGGAGGTCCAGGATGTTTTAAACAACTGGCCACCTCACAGGAATTATGTTTCTGGGACGAGGGCAAAAGCAATAGCAGAACAAAGGACATTCTTCTCACTACCTCATTTGACTTGGGGATCCCAATTGGGTCGATAGGAGCTGCCCATTCATTCCTGGAGCGCTCCTAGATCCTCTGACTTCAGCGTTAGCAAGAGGAAAACAGTGTTAGGCCCTGGCAGAGGGAGGGTGCCTTATATTAAAATGCAAGTGCATTAAAGAGAGACCTTGCTGGACAGAAAATGTGTTAGCCACCTTGGATGTAGGACTTCTGGGAATTTTTAAAGTAAGGCAAAGAGGAAGTGCTTCGAAGTGCTATAAATTAAGGTGGCGAGAGGGTGAGAAAGGAGACAGGATTGGGTAGGAAAAATTATTCGATCACTGTCTAATGTAGGGGATAAAACGGAGACCTCACCACCGCATCATCGGAGCATTCCTGCACATGGTAGGACTACCACTGAGGAAGAAGACCCTTCTGAAGAAAGAAGAGTGATAGGATGCTGGCTGGCAAGACAACTTGGTGCGCTTCGTGAAAGGGAGAGCGCAGGAATGTGCCATATTTACCAATATATGGTGCATTTCTGCTCTGCGCATGCATTGGTGCACAATCTGCTGCTTAGCACTAATGCAGACACCCTTGTGCCAGGGTGCACGGGTGCCTGCATTGCAGGCAGGGTTGTTTTTGTGGAGGAGGGGACACATTCCTGCACAAAACCAATCATCTGAGGCTTTTTCCTTTAAGGGTGCTGCAAAATGCAGCAAATTTAGAAAGAGTTAACAACCAGAAGAAATGAAGATATTTCTCCTTACGCTTCCCCAGGGGCTTAGCTTGCTCAGTAAGACTGGGGGGTGAGGTTCAGATTTACCAGCAATGACACTGGTATAGCTTGTTAACATTCATTATATGAGAAGCGGTAATGATGGGGGCCTAAAGGGCAGTGGAAAGAGGGGAGTGTGGATTGTTAGGGGTACCTAAAACACAGTATTTTTCAAACTAACCAGCATTTTTGTGGCCTTCGAAACAGAGACGAGAGAGAGTGTGTGTGTGCGTGTGACCCGGCTGAAAGCACTTGTACCCAACTATTTACTACAGAATACATTTGTAGGAGAGTATATCACCCCAAGCAGTCCCCTGAAGATACACCCCTGTGCTTTTCCTAGGATGGTGTAGGATTTTGACACATTTCCAGATTTACAATTTTTGGTAAATCTGGGAATGAGCCAAACTCCATGGGTAGATGGGTGAGAATACCCATGCTCCCCGAATGGAACGCCTTCCTAGGGCACAGTAACACAAGGCAGCCACCTGCGCTCCCTTAAGGTACTCCAGATTTACCAAGCAACTGAGGGCCACCAAGGTGGCCTTGTGCTGCTTTTAAATCTGACTTTAGATTGTATTGGCCTTGCAATACCATGCGTGACGCAAGGACAATGCAGTACTTTGATAAATCTGGCTTTCAGTATCGAACCAAGATGATGCAATGTGTTACTCTAAGTACATAAACTTATTAGCACCTGAATAAAAATGTTCAGATCAGGTCAGCCAATCTAAAGAGCTGAGGTTTTGCGGGGTCAATGGTGCTGCACCTGTTCATGAAGCTGAAGCGAAAATGAATGAGTTGTTAGATGCTTGAGTGGGGAAGGTGTCATACAAACAGTGATACCGGCTGTCGTGCCCACGAATACCTACCATGTGCATCTCCTGGAATAGTCATCACTGTTTAGGAGAGAATTGGATCAGGTGAGATAAGGGATTCTAGCTGGATCCATTGATTAAACCTAGACAGAGGACTACACTAATAACAATTTCCCGATGGCCTGGTTCATGTTAAGAAATGAATTTGCATAGCAGAGTGAACATACTAGTAGGACATGGTCAAGACTACTAGTTAAGTGGTCATAACTAGCACATCATGAACTGCGCAGGAAGGTGACAAAAGACAGGGCATTTCTGAAGTTGTTGATCGCTGGTTTTGAGGCCACCGTAGATATCAGGAGGTTCTTGAAGGTTTGTGGTAGGTGTAGGTGTGGTGACAAGCCGGCGCGACCTCTGACCTTGATCACATCATGTCATTGTGAGTGTTGGTTGAAGGAGTCCATAATAGGATGATTGTTGGATTGTGTAATCCTTCTTGTCTTTTTCAGCTGGCTGGGATTTCATAGTTAGTGAGAAGATGTTCTAACATCTTGGATTCTGCAATGGAAATCTTGAGATTGAGGGGCCTTTGTTTGGTGCATTATGATTTGCTGAATTTTGGGAGGGTTCCTGTTGAACTCCTTGATTGGGCACTTGGCATTGCAGATCTGAGTCAGTAGTGAAGCCTCTTTGCTTTCCTGATGGTAGACATGTACATCCTGTTGAGGTTTTTGAGGAATATTTTGCAGGGTGTATTTCTGGATTTCGTCCCCTGACAGTGAATTGCAACCAGTTGTTATTGAATTTTTGTTCTGTATTCCTTCATTGACCCAAGGCATCTTCAAGCATTTTAGAGTGTCTGGATGTTTTTAGAGGACCCAGGTCATCAAATACTTAGTAGAGGCAATTCCACAGCTGGTTGTCATGCATTATTTGGTTTGGAATTGAGTTCCACAAGGTTGTGTTTGATCCGGTGTGTATATGCGGTTGATATCAATGACGTGCAGCCCATGTGATAGGTCATGGTTAAAAGGTTGAAGGTGGTAGTCAATCCAGCAGATAGGCTAATTTCCTGTGATTGGGATAATTCCCAATGGGGTAAATAATACATCCTGGGCATCTCTTGCTAGGTTTCTAGTTCACTGACTTAAACAGATTGAAAGAATCTGCCAGGGGGTATATCTTCCATCTTGGAGATCTGTAACTGCACCTTGAATATTCCCGCAAAGCCGCTTCTGGCTTTACTCGCGCGTATGCATAAGGCTTTGATAGCATGCAGGGACTGCTTTGAGCCGTACTGGTTGTAGCATCCTCCCCAGCCTGGGTACCCGCCAATGAATGCGCCACACACTGAGCTATGTATTACACGTCTTTATTCGTCTCCGCGTAACCGCAAACTCAGCATTCTATACCCGCATCCACTTCACCACGTTCTAAAACTTGCATCACAGCTCTACGGAGTCCTTCTGGAGCCAAAAGTGTTCTGTTGTTCATACTGACACTGCTCTTCAAGGGTCCTTGCCGGTGGGCACAGGGGCGCAAGGAAGGCCGCTGCAGTCCCTGTGGTGTAGAGGCGCCCTCACCCTTTCAAGGGGCCCCCATCCGTTCGGAAGCCTACAGTCGCCCAAGCCAATGAATATCTATGAGATATGCAAGGGTCAGGGGCCCGCGTCTTAATCTGCAGGGGAGCCCATCATTTTGTGTTACAGCACCGGGTGGATGTGACCCATAATTCTGCAAATTGGGATTTAACAGCCATTATCGCCAACAGTGGTTGTCAATAATGTTTAAAAAATTACAAACATAAACATATCTCACTTCTATACTAAACTACTTGCTTTTGATTATATTTAGCAAAGAAAAGCAAAATGGCGCCTTTGATCATAACCACATTTTGGAGGCATACATCACAGAACATTGTAGGGGACAGGGCCCGGCTTTAGCGCTGCTGGCGCCCGATGCCTCAATCAATTTAGGCCCCGGGTCACCTCCCCTCGACTTCCTCATCAGATTCCCTCACTACCACCCAGCAAAAGTGCTCCTCATCTCTCCATACCCCTCACTTCAAAATATATTTAATTTGTTTTAAAGCGCTGGTAAAGGTTGGCTTCATTGACTCTGCTAAATACATAAAATACAGATCTGTTCTTTGCAGCTGGTATATAAACCCTCTGCGCTACTTTAAGGCGAGGCAAAGCTGCCACTGACAAAACCCCAATCTCTCTCACAGGAACATTAATCAAGTTATCGTGACATTTCTGTTGCTGCCTGAAAGCTGGACCCATAAGGGACTCTGCAACAGGTGCGTTTAAATCTTAAGTTATTGCTAAATACAGGGCAATCTCTGAGGTCGTGTACACCCCCCATCCAGGTTAGGCCCGGTGCGGCCGTACCGGTTGCACTGACCTAAAGACGTCCCTGGTGGGTGGCCAGCTGCCATTATTGGAATGTTTTTCACCCACGAGTTAGGGGGACAAGTGAGACAACGCTCTCTCTGTCTGTGACATCACTCGGAGCCCCCACCTGACAAGCTCCCCCCAGGTTGTCACTTCCCTATCTGCTGTTCTATATATTAAAAGAGCCATGAAATGCAGGGAGATTGACAGCTCTCAACCCAAGCCTGCATCTTACCGGAAGTCACTTTGTTTGATGATGTCAGCTTGAGTTTTAAGAGTCATTGTGACCCCATTCACGGAATGGCCAATTGGATCGGTGCTCAAACAAAACCCTTCCTCCCCCACCACCACCACCACCTCTCTTGCCACGCCCCATCTCCTTACTCCCCCATGTGACCCAGAAGAGGGAAATCCACTCTTGGATGCAGACATTTTATGGAAAGCAAAAGTGACTAGGCCCTTAAGATCCAACTAAGGGTGACATGTCCAGGCACTAAAGGTGTGTCTATGTGTTTGCGTATGTCTGGAAGGCACATGTCACAGGCTCCGCTCTGGACAGGGCCTCCTCAGCTCTTCATCATTCCACGGTCGTTCAAATTAAAAACGCCGATTTTACAAACACCGAGAAGCGATTGCGTCTCCTGCGCTTGCCACATAAATGACCCGACTTTTAAAAACATAAGACCCCCACACGCCCCGCATCGGGGCTTGTTTAGGAATTGTTGAAATTTTACACCAAAATAAGCCGCTATGGTAATGGCTTGTCCTGGGTTCCTGCATTATGCAGTGTTTATGCGCTGTTTATTCCGAGCAAGCCTACGCTCTTTCCATAATTGCACTTTCTGTGCTCTCGCTGCCTTGTGCGCTTGATTTTTCTGTTGACTTTCCATATGCAGATTTTTGTTTTGCACTCTGATGCGCTGAAATGGGATCTCTTTTTTTTTATAAAGCCGTACGATTAATTTATGAATATTCTTGTTCTCTTCACGAGTTCATCTGTCTCGGGGAAAAGTACTTCTAGGAGGCCAAAATAACTGTGTCTCGTTAAACGCTGTTTATTTTCAAGAAAAGTCGATGTGTTCTACCTAAGAAAGCACACGTTTTTCTAAAGCGCACAAAAGTATCGGCTCTAGGCGCTGCAGCCGGACGCTAGCGACTGAGACCCCGACAGCGAGTTAAGCGGCGAGATGGCTCAGCGAGTTAAGAGCTGACCTTTGACATCAGGGATACCCTGTTATTCATTTGCATCCTGGCAAGGTCACCTCAGCATTTCATCCTTCTAAGTTAGTAACCTGAGTATCATTATATGTGGTATTAGTAACACCTGTAATTTACAGCGCACCGAACGGCAAAATATGCGGTACTAGGCGCTGTATAGAAGACACGATCTATAGATGGGTTGAAGAAGCGTCAGGGACTCAAAAGACATTCAATCTGAGCCGCAACAGAGCCTTTTCTTTAGTGAGGAGTTTCTGAGGCACCATAAGGATTCCATGAAAATGTGGGAAATTAAAATTGTGGATGAAATTATGGTAACAGTCACGTTAAGAATTAAAAAAAAATATTGGTTTTGCATGACATGAAAATAGGCTACAAAGTTTAGGTTACATTTTTTCCTTTGTCTTTTTGAATCTATCAAATCAGCATGCACAGTTTGAAAGTTGTAAAAGATAAATTAAACGTTTGACCTCTATTTTCCTCCGGTGTGCTGCAGTTCTTTTTTTAATTCTACAGAAAACAAGTCGTTATTATAATGGTCCATGCCCCCCTTGGTCTCCTTGCCACCTTGGAAAACCTATTTGCGGTTTTGTTTTTTTTCTTCGTGAGACTAACATCTTTTTAAGCACATTTTTTTGTTGAGAAACTAGCTTTGAATGTATGACGGTCATCGTGTAGAAAAAGTTTTTATGTAAAGCACTTAAGATAAAAATGTTGTATAAATAACAGGGGATTAATATTGTTACACAGGAGAATGATACAAAATCACAATTTCAATAACAGACTTTACCAATAACAGGAAAGACCGATACGTAGCATATAATATAATAAGCGTATTTGTAAAACTACTCCGTGACCAGTGGGTTTCTCGGCGCTATTGAGACATACTGTGACTACAGAACTTGCTACTTTCAGAAATAAACTACATTAAGATGCTTAAAATAGGGTCCCCTCTCACAGCTACATCTGTTTTTAAATGCTTTAAACCGCACCAGACAGAATAATAAAGTACATTAAAATTCATATGCTGAGTGGGTAAGGAGGTGGGGCTGCTGCTTGGGGGGTGGGGGGGGGGGGGTCTAGCAAAAGAACTTCTGCACAATTTTTAAATTTACACAGCCACATTCATACGGTCCAAGAATTCAGATTGGGAGCGTATTACATTTGGACAACATTTCTACATTTGGTGATTTCGCAAAGAATCCCAGGAGATCTAGAAATATTTGGCCTTCGTTCTTTCCCAGGAGTACCCGGGTGTGTAACATTTGCGCATGTAGACTTTCCGTGTGGTAACATTTTTTATTTGGTCATGTACATGTTGTTTGGGCTTCTCTGCGGATAAAATGATTTTCCCCATGTGGGAGGTCAGTTCTTTGCACCCCCAGATAGTGTATGTTTCCTTTCATCTCCACACTGGAAACACACTTCCTCCTAACCTTGAAGGGAGTACATCTGTGAGTATTTCCAGGGCGTGAAACTACTTGTGAGTGTGAATATCTACAAATGTACCAGTTTGAGGCTGTCCACCGCGTGTGCACTTAGGACCACCCGCTAGCGAAGGAGGAAACGCCACCACACCGGTGGAATTTCCACATTTGCAGATATCTTTTGGGGGGTAAAATGTTGCGTTCCTGTTCTGTCGTTCAAGATTGGAAATCTGACCGTGTAAACGTTTTTCAGTGGCCTATATCCAGATGTGCCCAGAACCCCTTCTGACTTAGCCCAGGGAGTCCTAAAGCAAAATGACATATTTTCAGCTCCTGGAGGGCCCATCCGTGAACTGCTAGTGATGGTGATGCGTGCGCGACCTCACAGAAGTATCATTTGGAGTTTAAACATTTTGGTGGTGTACAGTGCTTCAAATGTTCCAAGATATTTAGTGTTAACTTACAGTTTGAACGCTTCCCACCATTTAATAGGCCAGATTCACGAAAGTCAAATTCACTATGCTTGTGCACAGCTTGGAAAAAAGGGCATTTTGCAGGTAATCACATTCTGGATGTGTAATGCAGGGCACGAGTCGAGGGTACACGTGGGTGGATGGTGTCCATCCACTATTTTCACAGGGTGGACGCCGTCTATGTTCACAGGGTGGACGCAGTCTACCCTGCCAAGAGTTTGGGGCCCACAGAAATGTGATGAGCTGGTCCAGGTGTAAATTTGGACACTGGGCACTTTCAGCAGCGCCTGCATCTTGTCTGCTTTCAAGAGCTACAATTTGTAGCTGAGGAGTGGGGTTTTCAGATTTCTTCTGCACTCATAACAAAGGCTGAGGTTATGGGCTCATCAGACCTCCTTTTGTTAGAGTATCCTGGCTGGCACCTTTCGGAAGCTTCACACCCAGTGCTTAATTTGTAAATAAAAAGGTGCCGGTGCCCAAAGCCCTCCTCTTAAACACGCGGCTGCTGCAATTAAATGTGCGAACACTGAATACTGAGACAGCGTAATTCTGAAGCCATCTCAGGCCTCTTCAATCCATTTAAAGCTACTCTCTGCCCCTTCAGCTCACTCGTGCAGCTTTCTGCTTTCTCCCTTTGTGATGCTTTTTCGTTTTTCCCCTCCTCCGTCTTTCCCATATGTGTCTATAGCTTGCAGCAAATGCTTGAGGCAGAAGAATAAGCCCCGGCCCTAAAAAATAAGTGGCGTTGCTCAGCACCGGAAACAACAAGCACAAATTAAGCACTGCTCACACCCAAATGCAGTGCAGGATTAACAAAGGCACACAGCTTATCTCCTCACAGCTACTTGAGAGAGACACACTTTTGACTTTGTTGAGTCCCTGTATATAAGAGGTATGCATGTCCATAAGGAGCCAGATGTGCTGCTCCTAGGTTGTACCAGCATTCACACAAAAAAAACAATTTAAATAGCACTATTTTGTTTATTTCTTTTATAGCGTTAGAGCGCTACTCATCCCGGTGCAGTGTCAGAGCGCTTTAGATCACACGTATATATTGTACATTGACAGCAAATTATATGTGTCAATCAATGTCCGAGATGTGTTACATAAGACGATGAGGGTTACAAGGTGTAGTAGCCACAAGTCCTTCAAAGCTCACTGTGCCATATTTGAACAATTACAATTTATGAACTGCAACTAACAAAAGGATCTGTGTTAAAACCCGTAACCCATTTACATAAAATAAAAATCCTGCATCTGCGTGTTACATGATGTGCTTTGAAGGAGACATATTACGCTTCTACGCTACTTTGATTCAAAACTAGGACGAGACAAAGTGTGATCTCTCCAGTAAGTGTGTGAACCTCCAGAGTTATCATACCATTGGTTTTTTTTGTCTGAAATTTAGTTGACACAGAAAGATCTCTGCAGCGGGTGCATTAACCCCATAACATATTTTAAAATGCAGACTTTGCAACCAATTAAATAGAGCAGAATTACTGCCATGTTTCTCCTTGTTGCCAGTTTCTTTTTGGCAGAGTTTTAAAAATGAAATTTAAAAGTTGAGGTCCAGAATTTGCATTAGAGTTGTGTCATTTTTTTGGCACAACTATGATGCAAAATCTCATTTGTTAAATGTTGTAATGTGCTCAAATGTACTCATGATAGGCCCGCTAAACATATGTTTGAGGTCTTAAGATCTGATGACACTTTTTGTGATATCAGTTCCCAAGAGGTCTTGGGTTGTGATGCCGCTCCCAGTGATTCCACTTGTGATGTCATGCACTGTGATGTCACACACCATGATGTCACTGGCATACCGCCTAACTTGGTTAGTCCCTCTACTTCTGCTTTTAGGACTTGTGTCCTGTCCTGGACTAATCCATCTATTCCAAAGATCTGTTTTTTGACTCCCATAGTCTGAATGTCGCTGGATCAAGTCAGCCTTTTATCCTTCTGAGGTTGATAAAATCAGCAACACTGAATTAGGTGACTGTTAGTATCTGTTATTGATCATTAGCACCTAGAGACCTCTTTGTGAATGAACATGCACTCATATGTCTCATGCTATTCTGTGTTATGTTAAAAGCACAAATTAATTTGTGCACATCAAAATTAAGTTGCACAGATCAACTGTGTTAATATTGTATAAACAGGTAGCAATCTCTTCTTGGCGGGCACAGAGCAGGTGTAATCTTAATTGACAGAGGGTTGCAACAGCTTCTGAGCGCTGTATGCTTTCATGCATCAGTTGTGACCCTTTGGCCCCACTAGCACTGCCAATGACAGTACTATCTCTACTAACCATCACACTCATACAAGTGTGACAATTCAAACTTTAAATATACATTAAAATGACTAATACATGCCGCCCAGCAACTATTGTAGCTTTGGGTGGTTTTGTTAGTGATTTGAATGTATATTTAATTATTAAACAACAGGTGTTGTGCTCCTTAAAAAACAAGACAAACAGCACCACCATGTGGCAGGCTGTCATAAGAACTGGTGTTGGCAATAGAGTTCCTGTGCTGAGTACCGTAAACCACCACCTCAAATTAAGAACTGTTGAGGCTGCATGAAGTGTTTCCATATTGTGCATGATGAACACCGAAGTGCTGATATAGTGTTATGGGACGCAGTGCTTAGCAGAGTGGTAGATGACAGCTAGTTACTGCATTTTGCTTCCACCTTTACAGAAATTTCACTTTAACCATTCTCCATCAAAATGTGCTTGATAACGTCTTCAAAATGGCTCCTGATGGAGGTGAGAGGCGTCTATTAAGCATCTTGTCTAAGCTACAAAGCCCTGCGTCCAACTACAGCAGAGTATCACCAAACAAACTGATCACCCAGAGGGGGTCAGGAAAAGGAAGTCCACAGGGGCTCCCACCCATCGCCTCTTCGGAAGTCCCCTGGCCTCTCCTGCCCACCAAAGTTACTTTTCAACTTTAAATTTTACATTTGACCTTTCGGACATGATTGCTCAATTTAGTGTTCTGATCATTGGTGATGTATCATTAGAATGTAAAACTCGTGTTATCGCTTTGAAAATTGGTGTTAATGCCAAACCAATGACATTACAAAGCTGGCCACCCAATGCACGTATGATGATTGCTGATTCATTAAAACCATTCAACCACTGCATTTTGAATTTAAAAGCCTTATACTTTCAAATAAAATGGCCGGACAGCATTAGAGTACATGGGCGAAAGACTCTTTTTGGGTTAAGCTGGAGCAACAAGCTATATTTGCTCTCTTGTGTTTCGGGTTCAGGCCCCTGTCCTGCATCCAGTCCAGGACCCCAGTAAGATTGGGGTGCTGGCTTTTTGTAAGTTCCTATTAGCTTCTTTGTGGCTTTGTTTTGAAGGATTCCAAGTCAATATCAGTAGAGCAGTCTTTCCCAAACTGTGAGTCTCCACCTGATTTTTGTGGGTCTTGAAGTCCAAGCAATAAAGATGCCTTTAAATTCTGTACCTATCTTTCTGTTTCATTTTGATGGGGTGCAGCTAGAAGACAGGATGCGCAAACGTACTGGCTCGCTTTCTTACTTTTGTCTTGTATTTTCATTTGCAGCATTTTAATGCCATGCAACTGTATATGTGTGAGCTTGCATTGATTTTAAGTAATTATGCAATAACATTTTCATTCATTCTGTATTTATGGTGTCACATTTGCTGCACTTTAAAGACAGAGATCAAATGTCAGGTTATGTTAATGCCAACTTGCTGCTTATTTTTTAGGTTGAGCCTAGGCAGCGCGCATGCGCTGTCTGCAAGACCTGTTGAAATGAGTAAAGGACTTTGCTCCCACCTGCCGCTGTTGGCTTCTTACCATAGGTTGAAGGCAGTGTCGCTCTTGTTTTGCAGCCTCCTAACTGGTTTGGCAGCCGATAGGACGTTTCTTGGTCTTGGCTGAGAAGCATAGTTCAAGTACAGTTTAATTACGCCTGTTTTTCTTCCTGTTGTTTGGATGGACTATTTTTTTGTTTCCTGCCTCTCCGGTGTTTTCAAGTTTTATACAGCGGGACTACCGACTGAGTTACCGCTGTACAAAAAGTGAAAGCACCAGGAGCGCAACTGCAAAACAAAACAATGACAAGTACCTACAAGTTACTTTTCATTGCTTGTTTTGTTTTTCAGTCGCGCTCATGGCGCTTTCAGGTTTTATAGAGCAGGACTGCCAATCATGTTACCGCTGTATAAAACTTGAAAGCGACATGAGCGAAACAGAAAAACAAAACAAGCAATGACAAGTAACTGGCAGTTACTTGTCATTGTTTGTTTTGTTTTTCAGTCACGCTCATGGCACTTTCAAGTTTTACACAGCGGGACTGCCTGCTGTACAAAACTTGTTCTCCCTTCCTTTCCAGCCTCTCACCACGTCACCTTTTCTTTCCTGCCCTTTCTCACCCCCCTACATGGGAAAAAAAGTGCAGTTAGGAATTTACAACGATGTAACTCGAGAAAATGAGAGTCCCATTGCATTGCAAATGCTTGTTTAACATTGAGATTGGTGTTTAGTAAAGTGAATTATGTGACAGTCTTGCTGGGGTGTGGGAAGTGTGAAAGGAAAGGCTGTAGAATGTAATTTTTTGTAACACACGACAAATTGTGAATAACTGTAAATGAACAATTGCATGCAATATAGTTTTATCAGTAAAACTGTATGTCTGTGCTAAAGCAGTGGCCATTTCAATGGGAAACGTGCTGTCTGTAAATGACAGCGCACTACCACACGATGCTTCAGTTACATTAGAAAATGCACTGTCTCGTGTCCATTAAAGCTAGATGAGTCGCAAAGTTTGTCGTACTACAAAGTGGGCTGTGATTCTAAGAAGTTTGGGAAGCACCACTCTAGAGTTAATGCTTAGCGCCTTCGTCAGCGTTTGCTTAAAGAACCCATAGGATAAATTGTGGTTCTACTGAAGCATCATTTGGAGTTTTGCTAATACGATCTGAAAGTCTAGTTGTCAGGGGTGATGTTCTCACACTGGGCCACTTTAGCGCAGGTGGTGCCCAGTGCGATAAATGCCGCTCTCCCCCCAGTGACCTCCTTCTCCATGGATTCCCCCACTACCACGCCTCATCTCTCCATAGCCCCTCTCTCACATAATAAGAATGTACCCAAACAAATCCTTTTCAGGCAACATAAGGATAATTCAAAATTGGGAAAAAACAAAGTGTTCTCATCTATACCATGCAGTTTGCATGCAGCTCTTTGATGACACTTCATAGCTCACTGGGCTATATTAGAACTGTAACTTATGAACTGCAAGTAACAACTCATCTCTGGGACAAAAGCAGTAACCCACTGAGCTATCCACATAAAATACAGTTCTGTGATCTACCTCATACACGTTCTCTGCAGCAGGCATATTAACCTTCTATGCTATTTTATGAGTCAAAACTGCCACTGGACAAAACTCCAATCTCTCCAGCAGGAATATTAGCCACAATAGTTATCTTGACATTTGTGTTGTTGCCTGAAAATGGCTGTACGTGCAAGAAACTCTGCAACAGGTGCTTTTAAATCCATAAGGTATTTGTAAATACAGCGCCCTCGAGCTGAGCGCCATGTGCGGCAGCACCAGTCGCACCGCCCTAAAGTCGACCCTGTTCTCACGCTCAAGTTCTTGGCAAAGGTGGCTCTTGAAGGAGCCCTTGTCTTCTGTTTTTAATTTATACCAGTACCGTGGTAGTGCAGCATTTGATGCCAGGGTTTGCTCTCCTAAATTACCTTCCAGTCGAATTTGGTCTTGTATGTTTGATGATGTCAGGAGGTAATCATGTCTTGAAATCTGTTGTGTTTGACTTGGATTTCTATTACTAGAAGCAGTCATCTTCCCTCCCACCCTTAGGGGCATATTTAAGTAAAATGGCGCTGCCAGTTTTCTTGCGCCCCTTAGCACCCCCCTAATGCCATCATGTGTGCGCCGTATTTAAAACACATTGCACCATGGCGGTAGTTAGGGGGCTAGTGTCAGAAATGTTGGCGCTAGTCCGGCGCTTTGCAGGATTAGCATAAATAATGTTGACGCTAATCCTGCCATGCACCCAGAGGCCCATTGTAACCAATGGAAGCCTCAGGCTTAAATGTGCCGAAAAAAATGGCGCAAGGAAATCTCTTCTATTTACGTGCAACATTTTTTTGACCCCCCCTAAAGCGGGAATGCCACCTTTGCTTACATCATGCCTGGCGCAGGCATAATGAACGCAAATTGTTACAAAGTGGCGCAATGCGTGCATTGGCGTTTTTGGCCTTCTAAAGCCACATTAGCGTAAAAAAATGACGCTAATGTGGTGTTGGAACGGCGCTCGGGGCTCCTAAATATGCCCCTCACTTTAAAACCATGAGTTTGAACCGCTGCGTACTCTGTAGTTTGGTGACTGCGCCCTCTGTGGCATGGCTCTCTTACCCTGAACAAAATCGGATTCCAGTGCCAGGTCTGACCCCTCAACTCGGATCAGGCCGGATGATCCGTGACCCTCATGCGGGCAGTTCCACAAAACTTCAAAAACAGTCTGCAATGTCCTCCCGACAGTCACTCCAGCTTTCGGGGTACATTTACAACTTTTTTGGAGTTAAGAATTTCAGTAGGGCAGGAGTGAAAAACTTCCATGAGTGCTCAACACAAAACTATTCTGTGGAGACGCGGGTGTCACAGGCGTAGGTTTCCACTCGTGGAAATGTGGCACAGTGGGACACGTGCATTTGAAAACTTCTTTCTGATTTTGCTTTTCATGGAATGTATTTTACTCCATAAAATAAGCTCCTTTCTCCTCACCCACAGCAGTTTTGGGGAACACTAAAAGTTAATTTTCTAATACCTCTGCATTAGTCAACTTAGAAGCATTTTCAGGGTGGGAAGCGTCCTACAAGAGGTTGGTGGGTGCCCCAAAACATGCCACATTCACAAACTTTTATAAGTGAACCCACTGAGGCCACGTGCAAACCCAGGCATGAGCAGATTGGTTGACATGAAAATACTTCAACATGTGCAGAATTTTCGTGTGAGAAAGCTCAATTTGCTGGAGAAAATGTGGAATAAGAATTTGTCCTTGAAAAATGAGCACTGGGGGTGGAGGGGGTGGTGCAAAAATGTTTGATGAACAAAGCCCCTGGTGATGGAGAGTAGGAGATGAGTCCTGCAAAAGCATCTGGACTCCCTACGGCCAAAGAACACCCCAAACCCTTAAAGAACGTCTTCAGTTGAGATGAAACCCAGAGATGCAGACATAGTCCGTGAACTATGGAGGGGAGAAGTGGGCTTCATCTCTCTCTCTCACGTTGACACTGTCTGCATCTCTGTCTCTATCTCTTTCTCTCTCTCCATCTCTTCTTCTCTCACTCTCTATTTCTCTCTATCTCTCTCACACACGTTCACACTCTCTCTGTTTCTCTGTCTCTTGCTATCTTTCTTTCTCTGTCTTTCTCTTCTTCTGTCTCTCTCCCTCTCTCTCTATTTCTCTCCTTTTCTCTCTTTCTCACTTTCTCTCCCTCTCTCTCTCCCTTTCTCTTTCTCTCTCTATTTCTCTTTCTCCGTCTTTCTCCATCTTTTTCTCTCTTTCTTTCTTTCTCTCTTTCTTTCTTTTTCCTTGCTCTCATTTTCTTTGTCTCTCTTTCCTTATCTCTCTCCCATTCTCTCTTTATTTTCTCTTTCTCTCTCTTTCTCTCTCTTTTTCTCTGTCTTTTTCTCTGCCTCTTTCCATATGTCTTTCTCTCTCTTATTCTTTCTCTCTCCATCTCTTCTTCACTCACTCTCTATTTGTCTCTCTTTCTCTATTTCTCTCTCTTTCTCTTCCTCTCTCTTTCTCTCCTTTCCTCTTTCTTTCTCAATTTCTCTCTCTTTCTCTGTCTTTCTCCCGGTCTTTCTCTCTCTTTTTCTCTCTCTATTTCTTTCTCTTTCTAGCTCTCTTTCTCTCTTTCCCTTTCTTTCTCTTTTCTTTTATCTCATTTTCTTTGTCTCTCTCTTTCCTTCTCTCTCTCTTTCTCTCCTTCTTTTCTCTTTCTTTCTCTCTCTTTGTCTCTGTTTTTTCTTTATCCCTCTCTCTCTCCATCTTTCACTTTTGCTTTCTCTCTCTTTTTCTCTACCTTTTTCTTTCTTTCTCTCTTACTCTGTTCTTTCTCCCTCTCTTTCTCTCTCTTTCTTTCTTTCTCTTTCTTTTGCTCTCTCTTTCTCTTTTCTTTCTCCCTCTCTATTTCTTTCTTTCTCTTTCTCTTTTTCGTCCTCTTTTTCTCTATCTTTCTCTTTCTTTCTCTCTTTCTCTCGATCGTTCTTTTTCTCTCTTTCTGTTTCTCTCTCTTTCTATCTCTGTTCTTCCTCCCTCTCTCTTTCTCTCGATCTGGCTCTTTCGATCTTTCTCTCTTTCGTTCTGGCTTTTTCTCTCTCTTTCTGTTTCCCTGTGTCTCTCTCTCCCTCGCATGTTAAACTCTGGCGGAGCGGGCGCGGCAGCACGCGCACACGCCTCAGGACGTGTCCCCTCCGCGGCTGCGCGCGCACACACCTCGCGCCCGGAGGGTTCGTCGCTAAGGACGTGTCCCCTCCGCGGCTGCGCACTCACTCGCAGGAGCTTAGATGGTGTAAAGCGGGCGCCCTGAGAGCTCCATCATCTAGCCTCGCACTGACCTCGACTCGGAGATCACGTACCACTGTTACCATTGCTGCCAGGGTGGGGGACAGAAGGGAAGCTTCGAAATTCATGTCTGAAAACTATCACTTAAAAAGATACTTCTGAATGCTCCGAAATAACCTGCTAAGGGGGAGGCCTTCTGCATGTCAGTGGAATACACTTTTGGGATGTTGAAGAAACTTTATCAGATATTTACATTACTGCTGCAAGATGTCCTCAGAAATGAAGGGGTTTGTAAAGTAAAGGGGTGCCGGACACCCTGGTTACCTCCTGTTTTTAAATTCAATTATGAACCTTGAACCGGCCAATAACGCGTGTTATGAGCCTTCGGTTAAGGAGGGAGGAACGTCCGTTCTTTGTTATTCCACATTCTCCCCTTTACGGTTAACACCCCCTTCCGCATTATTTTGTACTTGCCGTGTGGTTATTCAAGTTTACGATATTACCTGCACCTAGACTTTCACTGCGTCACCCTCAGGAATCAGATGGGCGCGTCTGTGATTGCTGCATAACTTTGAGGCCTGTCTCCACTTACCTGATAAATCAATACTTGGTGGTTTGGCTGCTGCGTTCAGCTCCTGTTCGGAATTATTGAAAGTAAAATTAAACAGGCGCTCCTTTGTGTAAAACCTGCATCCCAGGCGGGTTCCATGCATGCCTTGACCCTGGGAAGGATTCTATAGGTGCGTGGGGGGGCGGTTGCAGTGTGTGTGTGTGTGTAGGGGGGGTTGGTGTGAGGATTATCACGTGAGCTCCTTTGTTCTTGATACAGGTGACAGGACACGTGTTTCTCACCCTGCCATTGAGGCCCTTGTAATGACGCCGCTCAGCTGACGTTTGTGCCTAAAATCAACACAGGTCTTTAGACAAGGATCGTCGTTGACAGATTATTTTTACATTAAAAGAAAAAAAAAATCACAGACAAAAGAGCGACTACAAAAAGGAAAAAAAAGTGTTTTTGGTTCATTATTCAGAAAAAAGTTACATTTTGAACGAGTAACAAACACCTGATTCTTTTGCAATTTCCGTTCATCCTTGCAACCAAAAATAAAGAAAAAACCATGGAAATAAAGAGAGCGGGGGGATCTGCAATCCATTTCCCCAGCAGCTGCGCCCCTGCGCGCGGCTGATAAGGAGCGGTCCCAGCCAGGCTCTGCCGCGATAGGGCCGGGGCTCAGAGACTTTGGTTCCAGCATGCTAATGAGCGCCAGGGTTTCCTCCCTTGTAGATCCGTCTTCCCATTGTGGCCGAGATGTGCTTGTAAGTACACACAACACTTGTTTCCGCGCCTTATCTGCCGGCGCGCAGTGGCTGAACCGCGCACCATTGCGCGCCATCTCCTGCCCAAAACCCTCTTCTCGCGAATCTTTCATTCGCGAATCTAAAAAAAACACGGAGCGGGTGAAAAACAAGTGCAATGCCCAGGGCCGGCCTTTAGCACGGGCGGGCTGTGCCCAGGCACAGGGCGCCAGTGTCCTGAGGGGCGCATGGAGCTGTGTGGCTTGAGGTTGCACCGTGCGCAGCGCCCTTCTCGTCTTGCTCCAGCCTGGCCCTGGTCCCTGCCTGTTCGTTTCTGTCTGATTTGCCGGTTTAAAGTGGTTTTAGTCCATTATCATACAGAGAGCAATGTTTTTACACCTCTTTAGCACCCTTCCTTGTCCTCCCCTCACCCTCTGACCCCTGCTGGCACACATTAACAAAACCATCCTCCAGGCAGCTCAGCTAGCAGTGATTTGGGTGAGCTGGGGAGGTCCGGGGATGTTTGCTTTCAGGGGCCAGTCGCTGCTTATCCAGGTACTAACCAGGGAACACAAAAGGGGTCCACTGCTGCGTCTACCGTCCGCAACGGCACCAAACCTCTCTCCGCCCACGCCCAGGGCGCTGTCTTAGCAAAGATCAGCTCTAGCAACGCCTCAGCGCGCAGCGGGCGCATCACGGGCCAGAACCAGAGATGACATTGCCAGACCCAACTTAAAGGTAGAACTGGAAATGTTCCAGTAGGTTGGAGGTTCCGAAGGTGAATGAAGGTTGAGCTGCTCAAGAACAGAGGTCTCCAACCTTTTCTGTAATAAGAGCTACTAATGTTCAATGAAACTATTCGAGAGCTACTAATACTATTAGTGTTGTAATAGTGACCACATCCGACAAGATTACATTAGTGGCCAATACAAAAAGACTACTACCAGCGATCACCTCAGTGCATCAGGCGTGGTTGCTAGCCGTAAAAAGGGCTTCGCCAATATGGAATGCCTCGACATTGGTAACACATACCCGCCATAGCGGCAATGCCTCCAGCACCAAGATATTCCCAAAAGTCTCCCCAGTGTCTTATGATTTATCTCTCAAATATCAGACTAAATATGTTTTGGAAATTCTGCCATTTTTCTCCATATATCAGCTTAGAAGATCCTAAAATAACATATTTTTGTCTCAAATATATACTCTTAATTCTGGTATTTGTATATTATTTCAACCAATCAAAAGCTTCTACTTTAGTAGGCTGGGCTGCACACAGGAGAGCTACTTACAGGTAGCTGGAGAGCTACCAGTAGCTCAAGAGCTACTTAGTGGAGAAGTCTGGTCAAGAAAGTGTCACGGGTCAGGAGATTTCCTCTCAATGGGCAGGATCCTCTTCAGCGGCCTTAGGGATAGTTAAGTTGCATATCATGTTGGTGGCACCTGAGAACCTGAGAATAACTCCGCCCCAAAAATGCTGAGTGTGACCTAGCGCCTACAATCCAGCAAGACTTCTGATCTTGCTACGGACCTTTCTGCATCTGGCCTTTTCCTCCAGAGAATTTGTGCTCAATGCCAAACAGAGTTGGCAATAACCCTGTCGCTCCATCGCTTTTGTCCTCTTTTGGCCCAGGGTGGAGCAGAGGCTCCTTGTCAATCCACAGTAGCTTCATGCACAAAGATTTTTCCCTGCTGGAAAGTCAGAAGTAAGTCACGAGTAAGTCGCAGCTACTCACAGAAAAGTCTCTGTCAATCAGGCCCAATTAACAATCACTGTAAATCAATAGTTTGGGCCACCTGTTCCTGCAGCGGAAGTTTACAAAGTACAAACCCAGCTGGACTTCACACATAGTCACCAGAGGCCTCTTGAGCATCCACAGGGACAGAGAGGCTTTCTCGGTGCATACCACAAGACTGAGGAGCTCCCTATGCACCACCTGTGCAAGAAGCTGATGCTGTTGTTACTCTGGTTACTCCTGCCCTCATTCACACACTCTTTGAAGTTCTATCTCCAAGAATACACTTTGGTGGCATTACTCTCTTTAGAAGTAGTCTGACATATTAGCTTGCACTTATGTATGACAACTTGAAATTACTTGTGGCATCACATGCTTGTATTAACAGGACAGGTCAGGTATAATCTGGGGCGTGGAAGACAATGTGATGAGGTGGGGGCACGGCTACCCAACGAACTGCCAACAACATGCAATATTGTGTTCTTCGTGTTAATAACCGGCTTCTTCCCTCCTGCCCCTCTAACATTTGCCTCTCATTCACCCCTCTTCTTAATTAGCCACTGAGACCAGGGTAAAGGTGGTGGCACCCAATATCCCACAAGTCACATGATTGGGGCTAGGACTCATCTACGCTGCCTTCTTCCCTCTCCCAGGCTGACCATTGAGAATTGAGAAGAGAGTCAAAGGTGGTGTGGTCCAGTATTCCACACATCACATGACTGAGGCTAGCAGCGGCGGCCACCGCAACTCTCAAGGGAAGGGGCAGAGTCTGGGAAATAAATAAAAAATAATAATAAAAATTAACAACTTAACTTTCCGACGCCGGCTGCCTCGCTCCTGTTCCCTCTCGATGGTGTTGGTGTCCCAGCAGTCACTAGGTCACCAGCACAGACTCCCCATGCAATCCTGGTGCTGCTCTCATGCTAAACCTAGCATAAGAGCAGCACCAGGATTGGTCTGAGCGGTTCGTTCTGCTGCTCAGGCTGTGCACTGGAGCCCATGGAGTTTCTCCAACTCGGCTGTACAACACAGCCAAGTTGGAGAAACCTTAGTGCGCATGTGTGTTTAGCCGGCCTAAGACGCCCGGCCAAACTAACATGTGCACTTAGCCCCGCCCCTCCTTGCACATGCTGGTGGCTGAGCCAGCAGCTGAAAGATAAAACAATAATGATATATTGTTTTATTTTTCAGTTCCTGGCTTAGACAGGGGCGCGATGCTTCTTCGTCGTTGCAAAGGAGCCGCCCATGCATGTACTGAAAAAAAGAAGGTATATCAGCATTTACATTCTTTTTTCCCGTATGTATTTTTTTTTTACAATTTGTCCATGGGAGTATTAATCTCTATCAGATATGACTGTTCTCGCTGGGGTAGGGGCCCTGATTTTTTCTGTCTTTGTAGCTTCCTTTGCCCGCTCTTTCTGCCTTTTCTGGCCCCTGCTCACCACACAGGATAGACAACATGAATGCCAACGTCTTCATCCAGTCCTTAGTGCCTGTGATGGCAGAGGGGCGACAGCGAGCGGTGCTCTGCTGATGCGGTCAGTAAAGGGTAGTGGGGCCTATCCACAAAGACATGTTGAGGTAAGTCATGTGTACTCCTCGAATACTCTTTTACAAATCTAGACATGCCTTCGTGAATTGGCTCTAAAACATCTAAAATGGATATATTCAGCGAATATTCATATTCAATTAGTACAAATATGACCGACTGTGCACCTTGTTAAGCACCTTTTTTTTCACTTTCACTGATAGAGATTTGGATGTTTCTGGGTGCACGTGAAAGAGTACTCCTGCAGTACTGCTTCCCATGCTCATAAATGCTTCTGTAAATTAGGCCCATACAGCTACATTTAGACCTGGGTGGTCTTGAAAAATTCCCTGGTTCATGTAGGATTTGTTACATTTTAGGGGGAGTCCAGCAGCGAAATCTTCTCGGCATAGGTAATAGGTAACGTATCGTGGAGTATCTCCGACTAGGGTTTCCCGCACATTATTTTGCATTTCTCCCACGAATGCCAGAATTCCACTGCCCCCAACTTGGAATCAGGCCTCTGTTTTTAAATGTGAGCCCACCAGGCCTTGCCTGTGTGAGTAGACAATGGTCACTTGCAATGCCATAAGTATGTGGGTGACAGATGGGGGTTCTAGGCTGCTAGGGGGCATCAGCCCAGCTTGTCAGATGTGTCTTCCCATCTCTTTGTCTCCTCTCTGCCAGAATTTCTCTTGCCCCCCCACTGCTGCCCCTTTGTTTCTGAATCAGACCCATGATCACTTGAATTGTGCGATTATGCAATTGCAGCAATTTTCCGCATAATTATAGATTTGCTGCATTTGCCACATAACCCATCCTTTTTTTTTTTAGCTTAAATGGTTCAAAAGTACTAAAACGCAGCGACATGTGTTGCTGCCCAGCGAAGGGCCCTTTGCAAAGTTGGACTTGTCACCTTTTTATCACTTAATGGTATATTTGGGCATTAAAATTGTACTAAAGTCGTGGAACCAATGCTTGGGCAGTGTTAAGTTTAAAAATGACATAACAATTAAGTAATGCTATTACAAAATGTGCTGCATTATGCAGCATAATTTGCCTTTTCTTGCCGCATAATTTACTCATCCATGCTGCATAATTTAGCCCTCTCCTGCTCCATAATTCCATTGGCCCTGACCAGGCCTTTGAACCACTGCCCAACGAAATCACCTCCCCCCCACAATGGTTGTATCATTCAATTATTTCACCTTAAAATCATTCCACTTTTGGTAATATTCATTATATTTGAGGCATCCCAAAGGCCCTCTCCGTGGTTTATTTTCCGGTGTTGTGATATGAATCACTCCCTTTTATTGTTAACACTGAAATGCAGATGGTTGTCAGTCTCTAACTAGGCTTTTTGACTCACTCTGGCATGCATCTCGAGATCGTGTGCCGCCCCCTTTTTTGCAAAAACAAAAAAAGACCTGAAACTATTACAAAAATGCAGCAATTATAGGCAGGAAAACCTGGGACGAGGCTGCGAAAATGGTTTAGGCTTTTAACCAAATTTCCAACACTTAAAACTGCAAAAACCCATCTGGCTGCGCGAGCGCGGAATTAAGCTATTAAAATAAGTTCCTTTGATCGTCTCCAAGCGATTGTGGAAAAACTTTCCCTCTGCTTCCTGGAAGCAGAAATGTGTTGGTAAAACTTGTGTGCTGCGAGGCTGGGGAGGGCGTGCAGCCACCCCGGAAGGAAACCCCGCTCCATCACTTCCGGTGCTCTGAGGTCACGTGCTGTGGGCTCAGTGCAGGACTGGCCTCTGGGGACCTGGGAAAGTCCCTGATGGGTCGTCAGCCTAGCTTAATAAGAGCTTTCAGCACCCCTGCTCCCCCAGTGAAATGATGGGAAACATGTTAGACTAGTTTAAGGAAAACATCTAAAACAGGGAGATGTTTATCTAACAATGAAACAAATAAGACACCTAAAAGTTGAAAATAAAACATGACGAAATGGAAATTGCACCAGGGGGAGGCACACCCTAGACCCCCCCAAATACCCTGTCTACATCTGGCGTTACACCCATACTCAGGGCCACAGGAATTATGCGGCACAGGAGGGCCAAAGAAAAGGCAAATTACGCGGCACATTTTGTGATAGTGTTACCTCTTTATTTTGAAACTTAACATTGTCTGGTCATTGGATGCCCCTGCACCTCATTAGTACCAGTTTAACACCTACATAAAGTAATAAGCTACAGAAAGGTGACCAGTCAACGTTTGCAAAGGGCCTTCCATAGTGCAGCAACACACATCACTGCGTTTTAGTAACTTTTGAACAGTTTCAGTGAGAATCTTTTTTTGTTGTTGTTGAAATCTGCAGATTATGCGGCAGATGGTGGATTATGTGGCAAATGCTACAAATCTGCAATTATGCAAAAATCGCCGCAGCAGCACAATCGCATTGCCTTCACCCCACTCCTTCAAGCAGAGCAGGGGGAGGGACGTCTCCCATTACCATCTTATCCCCCCCCCCCCCAGTTAGCCGTCCAAGGTGCCTGGCCAGGCCTCCAGGCACTGCTACTTGCTGTGATGAATGTGCAGGTTAAGGTATACAGAGCAGAAATGGGGTTGAAAGCGCCCCACTCCTCCGTGTGCACGCTCAGAGAGGTGAAGTACAAATTAAACATTATTTTCCAACTGTATAAAATATTTACATTCTGCATGTTAAGTTTCCAACGCACCCTCACACGTTTGAGTGTGAATGAGTTGGGACTATATATGTGATTTTGGAGATACAATTACTTAAAAGACCATAGTTTGGCACAAGTATGTTTCCTCCAGAGATTGCCCAATGGCTCAGTTTTCCACATTGCCCGTGACAGCTGCGTACTTACGCCTACTGAACAGAGATATTCCCAGATAGAAAGCATGTATTCAAAACTAACAGGTGCTGCTTTTTCAACCTATTGGCTTTGTCATTGCTTTTGATGTCTTCTAGAGTATCAGCAAAATGAGATGAAAACAAACAATGAAATGTACATAGGCATGCATGCGTGCCACTCATAACGCTATGGCGGCCCAGCATGATGACGTATGAGGTGCATGATTCACCACGCATGCACGTGCATACTGCATGACATGGTTGTGATTTGTTTATTTTTTAATATTTACCATCACAGGATGGCAGCTACACTAACAACAGCAATTACAAAATGTGTTTAAAGGTGCACAAAAGTGCTTTTTGAAAGCAAACCAGTCTGCAGCAAAAGGCAGTTGCACGGAGCTCCAAAAAATGTTTTTGTTTTGTTTAAAAAAGTACTGCGCCGGGGCGTGGGGAGCATCAGTGGAACAGGTGGGGGGAGGTGATGGGGGAAAAATTAACGCAGCATGCGAAGCAATGAGGAGTTGGTGGGGGAGCAACGATCGTGCTTGAGGCTTGGTAGAAGTTTTGGAAATAAACTAATAAGAAAAAAACAGAGTGGGTGAAACAGTGGATGAACTGGGGGAGTGGGAGGAACAGGGAGCGTGTGGAGTGGGGGATGGGTACTTGAGGAGGAAGCTCCACACAAGCGAGAGAGAACAAGAAAACATGCTGACCCATGGAGTCCTGAAAGATAAGGAAAGAAGTTGTTGCCTGAATAGAAGCAGTGGAAGGATAAAGTTCACACATTCAGGATGATGGTAAATAAGCTATGCTCCAGGGGCGGGACAAACCCAAGAAGAGGAAGGAAAGCCACTGAATATGAAGTAAGCAAATTAGAGTAACAAGAAAGCCAACCAATGGGAAGCAATGGGCTGGCTCTGAGAAGACAGTCCTCAAGAGGTCTTTTGACAGTAGAAAGGTACGAGCTGTCTCCAGGCGACTCCTAAAGAAACTCTTTCCATTGTGTTGGGTTGTAGATGTTCTTCTACAGCTATGACCCTGTGTGACTGACCACAAACGTCCGGTGTCATATTCTACAGCTTTTTCTTGGTTCGACCACCTGATGGTAAGACTTTACTCCGGGCTCTATATCTTGACGGGGTCGAGGAGCTACATTTAGCCGTTGCAGTTTGTCTGTCTAGCCTGGAACAGTTTGCTGGCATGTAACAGATCTCAGATGTTCCAAGAGGACGAGACGGGAGCCTAAATCAGTGAATGAATGGAATAAAATGGAAGTTTGAGGGTCTTCGTTTCTTGAACCCAAAACAGGAAATCACAAGAACTAGAGGAAACGTACTGAGTACAAAGTAAGGGATCTAACATGAAGCCTTTGGGACACCAGGGGGCAGTTTCCTAGAGGATGGGAGAGACCCTTTGAGGACCCTCACAGGATTAGGCATAGAGCACAAGAAAGACTCCTTGTAGGACCCCACAGGATCAGACTCAGATCATGGGAGAGACCCGTTGTGGGTTCACACAGGAGTGAACCTAGAACATGAGAAAGATCCCTTGCAGGGCCTCATAGGTTCAGAACTAGAACATATAAGAGAGCCCTTGCGGGACCTTATAGGATCAGACCTAGAGCATGAGAGAGATCAGTTCCGGGACCCCACAGGATCAGATCTAGAACATGAAAAAGACCCTTCGCAGGATAGGACATAGTCCATCAGACAGACCTCTTGTGGGACCCCAGAGCCTCACACCTGGAACACAAGAGAGACGCCTTACGGGACCCCTTGGGACTAGACATAGAACTTGAGAGGGACCCCTTCCAGAGCCCCATAGGGCTGGGACACACATCATGAGCAAGGCTGTTTACAAGACCCATCAGAACTGAAACCCTGCACCTCTTGCAGGACCCTATAGGACCCTATATGTTCAGGAGCTAGAACAAGAGAGAGACCCCTCCAGCTACCTGAGTGAGAAACCTTCAACCACTCAAGAACTGGATGAAAAATGCCAAAGAACAAAATAAGGAGCAGCGGGTGGGATGTTCTAGGTTAAAGGTTCTTACCTGTGGTCCGGGGGTTGTACCGGCTATCCAGGGTGCCCATGCCTGCTTAGGAATTGAAGCAATTTTAGCAGATTAATACAGAACACATACATTTAAAAAAAATGAAAATTTTAAAATGCCCTGTAAATATGAATGCATTTCAAACTGGGAACTAAAAATAAGTTGGTATCCTCACCTTGTACCGAGGGAGAAGCAAACGTACAGGAAAGTGAGTCTAGAGTGGATGACTGGAGGCCTGAATAGAAGCAACGCTGGTCTGTGTTAACTAAAAGAGAGAGTTCACTAGCAGCAAAACAAGACAACATGATATGCTGAGTGTTTAACATTTTGAACCCCCCCCAACCTTCCACATAAAATTTTAATTTAGATATTCACATATTTTTTTGTTTGGGAATTAAAATATTTAATAATTTGTGTACTTGTTTGATATATACTTGTTTCTGTATTTGTATATATATTGTGTTGAGGCTCGAATTGTAGACATTTCTTAGGTGGGGTGCCCGGCTTCCAGTTATGATTAACTGGGGGTCCAGAGAGCCTCCAGAGTATGAAAGGCAGTGGTTAACCTCGAGAGCATCAACAGAGAGGTCAGACGGCGGGGGGGTGCTGAATAGCCACAGACTAGAAGGGGTGATGTTCCAGGGATGCGGTGAAGGGAACCCCGATCGAACAGGATACAGCAGATGAACAGTCTTAAAAAAAGTATAGACCTGCGAATATCTAGTTCTGTTTAAGACTCAGCTCTGCAAGAAAACAAAAGGTAACAGTCAACATCATTTTTTATCAAAATGCTTTGGACGAGCTATGCCTGCAAAGTCCCTCGGGCTCTCGGCTCCCTTGTTGCAGTAGAGTTTCAGTTACTTGTCCTGGAGCATACTGGATATATTAGAATTCGAATTATAATTATTCTAACAATTGCCGATGCTTTCTATGTGATGTTCTATGTATGTTCTCATGCACACATGCAAAGTCCAACACAACACAGGACCAGAATACCTGGACAGCCGCATACACCTTCATCACTCCACCTGAAACTTACGCGCTGCCTCCCTCTCATTTGCACACACTCCGCGCATCCGCAAAACTGGCGGTCGCTCGTTCTCCTACATCGCACCCAAGGCATGGAATGACCGCCCTCAACGCATCAGAGGCTCCTCCTCACCTCTTGAGATCTGCAAGAAGCTGAAGACCTGGCTCTTTGTATAAGCATCTTGGGGACCACACCCCTACACACCTGCCCAAGCGCCTAGATACCCTCACGGGTGATTAATATGTTATACAAACAAAACAACAGGACAAAGCATACTGGTTGCTAATCTGTGGAACTCTCGACCTCCAAACGTGGGCTCTTTGGCCAGCTGTTTGCAGTTCAGGAAAGATCTAAAAACTTGTCAATTTCCGCAGTGACCTCTAATTAGCATTTAGCACAGCATCTTTGGTCGTAGCGCCAGGACGCCTCTGGGCACTATTGAGTTTTACAAATACTGTACCTAATATACAAAAAATAACTCAGGAAATGGATTTCTGTGCTTATCTTCCAAGATGCCCCCCTCGTTCTCACTTGCAATCTTTGACTTGGCACTTTATATTCAGCAAGTGAAAAACATTATCCAGTGCAGGGCCACGCCCACAAGTTTTAGAAGAAACGCCTTCAATCTAGGTTGGGTCAATATTTATCATTTTAAATAATAACTTATTGCAAAAGAAAAAAAAAATGAAAAGATGCATTTTCAAACCTAGGCTATGTCTTATTTCTTCTTCTACTAATTTACATCTTTATTTGCTGCTAAATTTTCTTTGTTTTTTTCTCTCTGAAAAAAAAACTCAATCTAGGTTGCTTCAATATTTGTGATTTTTCAGTATTTATGAATTTACATGATCATTTATTGTAAAAGAAAACATATTAAAAACATACATTTTCAAACCAATGCCATTTGTTATTTCGTCTTGTACTGATTTACACCTCTCTATGTTAATAAATCGTCTTTGTTTTCTCCCTTAATATAAAAAAAAAATACATAATAATTACGAGAAAATAGTATCATGCAATTTGGAAAGCTCTACAAAATAATCTTGCGCGGGGCGGGGGGGGGGGGGCATAAAGATATGTGTACGCGTTGAGGGGAAGCTTGAAGGATATTTAAACGGGATCATTGCTTCCCCACAAGCTAAACTGTAGATTTAACAAGGTAGTAACACACGAGGCGCTATGTCTGAATAAACGTCCAGCCTGTGGATAAGAGTAGATTGTACCTGTGCACAGCAGGCCCACCCCGCCCACCCATCTCGGCAGAGATCTTTGCTTGCACGCCTTGATGCTCTGAGTGACAGCCCCACACATGGCTCAGAAACGCCTCGGAGCCCCTGCAGAGTACATGATGATGTCTGAGTCTTCCCAGGGTACCCCTGGGTCACGTGACCCTGCTACTGCAGTTTCTGCATGTGGTGAAGGTCCCACAGTTCTGGGGTGAGGGTGGTGGGGAAAAGGGGAGAAGGGCGGGTCGTGGAAGCCACAGAGGGGGTCGAAGGCCTGGCTTGGCCTTCAGAGCCAAGGTACGAGCCGAGCCTCAGAGAAATGCATAATGTGGCTAAATCAAAATATATTTTTGGAAATATAGCAAGGCTCTCCAAAATTAAAACTTAGGTATTTATTTATGTGGCTTTCGTATGTGTTTAGAATTAATACATTAGATGGCGTTTTTATTGCATTAAGTGACACTAATTCAAATCAATAAATCTACACTGGGACTCTTAAAACGACTTCTGGGTGTAGATTTTCAAACTTCTGAAATTCTCAGAGGTTTCCAGGACTGAATTTGAAAGCTGCACCGGGGACAGGTCCCCACACACTGCAGGAAAACATTGGATAATTGACGTAATTGCCAGAGATGTCGACGTAAGGCCTATCTCCACTGCACACAGTGTAAAACAGTGCACAGAAAAATGTCTTGCATTACTACAACTGCCCTTACTATGCCCCCTAACCCGCACTTTTTACTCTCTCGCGAAAAGATGTTTCTCTCGGTTGAGAAAGCTCTTTCTTTCTAGCCCATGGTTTTGTGTTCGTCCCCTTCCCGTTACCAACCGAGATGCGCATATCCCCCGTTGAACGTGCAAGCACAGATAGCGCTGTGAATCTGGCCGAGAGGCGCTTTGTACAGCGCACACTCGCAAGTGTTTAATTGCAGCTGTTCTTAAAGAGAGGCGACTTGCTTTGCCTAAGATCACACAGTTTGACCAAATGGGGAGCTGGAATTTGAATCTAGTGCGTGATTCTAACACAAGAGTTATCTCATCTCGGCTCTAACTTTGTGGGAAAATACGACACTCCCCTCATAGTTGTCTTTCAAGAGCTATATATCAGTACAATGTGCCCTAAAGCCGACAGGTAAAATATTCAATTCGCGTGCTCCACCCTGGCGAGGTAGGTCGATTTTTCTATGAACATGTGAATGAAACGGAGGATGATATAACTTCGAAGGGACAAGAGCATAACATAAAAAGAATATCAATTAATGTAAAGGAGTAATGCATTAGAAAAAAAAGATTTGTGCTGTTCATAGTAGTGCGCCGATAAATGTATAGAGGGCAGGAGGTACTATTTATATGTTAATGTAACAACACTACAGCAAGCACAACTATGTTAGTAGAAGCCGTGTGTGGCTATCGAAGCGCTATAATCAATGACCTTGACACTGAGGCGTTGCACATATTGGCTGTCAGCCTATGGAAATGAGTAAAGTTCCAGGTGTGACAATCTTTTCTGCCCCCCCCCCCTCACTTCCCAATTGACCTCCTCTTCGGATTCTCTCGCTACCAACTGGCAAAAGTGCCCCCATCCCTCCACAGCACCCTCGCACATAAATTTCATTTGTTTTAAAGTGCTGGTAAAGGGTGGCTTTACTGATCCACTCAGCTATCTACATAAGATACAGATTTGATATTTGTAGCTGGCATATTAACCCTCTGAGCTAGTCAAGACTGCCACTAGACAAAACTCAGATCTCTCTCTCTGGCAGGAGCATTAATTACAGGAGTTATCGTGACATTTTTATTGCTGCCTGAAAAAGGAACTCACAAGGAACACTGCATCAAGTGCTTTTAAATTGCAAATGATTGCTAAACACAGCGCCCCCTCCCGGAGGCCAGTGCGGCCCGTTCAGGTCAGCGCCCAGTGCGGCCGCACCAGCCGCACCCCCTGAAGCCGGCCCCGCCTATTATGGCTTCCTAGTGCCGCCTATATAGACGAACATTTGTCAGATTCAAGTTTTACCGCGGTTTCTTTCATTTTAAAGGATTGAGCTGGTTCTGGGGTATTTTTTGCAGGTCTGGGACAGAGGACGAGCTTTGGCTCGGCTCTGGCCCGTCATGAGATGCCAGCCAGGGCCGAGCCTGTGGACACGCCGAGGGCTTCGCGGTGCGCCGAATGCCACAAACATCTTTTGTTTTTTGTTCCTTAACATTGAAAATGTTTCTTTGTTAATGCTTCCCCCCCCCCCCCCCCCCCCACCTCCGTGAAACATGGGAGTGTTGTGTGCAACTTCACAGGATCCGCTGCACTTTGTAACTCACACCTGAGTGAAGCGGGCAGAGACGGCGCAGAAAGCGCGGGAAATCGCACCAAAGATTTCACATTTTCACAGTAGAAAGGAAATACCTTTCATACTAAATCATTCTTCATGGAACAACGTAAATATTTTTAAATATTCTCATTTCTAAAACGTAGTACACAAGGTATAAAAATGAAACATATTTTGGCTTCTGTTTTCTTTTGATAAATAATGTTTTTTTTCATGTAAGTTTTTTCCTTCCTCGTCACAGCCTGTAGAATCTGGTCTTTTTGTTACAGCCCCTCGCACTGCTGACCTGCTTATGCCGGATTACTATAAATATACTGTGATTGTGCAGGCAGGGCCGGCTTTGGGGCGGTGCGAGCGGTGCAGCCGCACCGGGCGCTGACCTCAGGGGGACGCTGACCTCCATGGGGGCGCTGTGTTTAGCAATAACTTCCGAACTTGCAATTTAAAAGCACCTGCTGAAAAGTTCCTTGTGTGTCCAGCCGTTAGGAAACAATTAAAATGTCAAGATACCTCTTGTGATTAATGTTCCTGCTAGAGAGAGAGATAGTTCTGGCTCCTTTGACTTGACATAAAGAAGCCTAGATGGTTAATATGCCTGCTGCACAAAACAGGACTATATTTTATGTGGATCGCTGAGTGGATTAGTAAAGCCAGCCTTTAAAAGCGCTTTAAAACAAATGAAATGTATGGAAGAGAGGGGCTATGGAGTGATGAGTGACAAATTTGCCAGGTGGTAGTGAGTGAATCTGAGGGGGTGGTCATGGGGTGGGGGGCTGCCAAAAAAGACTGCCGCACAGGACGCCACCAGCGCTAAAGTCGGCCCTGTGTCCAGATTTATGTAGGACGCACTCTGACCCAGTGGCTCACGTGCCATTCCCGGGGCCACTTTGATTATCCCGGACATAACGCTGGCCCACTCTTGATATCTTGACAACATTCTGGCTGTGACTGGCCTGAGGATGCCCATTCGTTGCTTTTCCCTCATTTTTAATGCTTTCTCCTTGCTTTTCATCCCATTTTTTGTATTCGTTCTCCTTACTACTGTCTCCTTGCTTTTCCCCATTTTTGTGTGCCTTCTCCTTGACTTTCCTTCGTTTTCACTGCTTGCTCCTTGCTTTTCCCCCTGTTTTTGTGCAGCTTCCCACGCAACTCTGGACCATCACCTCACTTCAGAATTCCAAAGGCCCCTCAAGACCTGTCTGTTCGATTAAGACTCCGGGACCTGCAACCACCTTTATACTCGGTCGGGTGCTTAGCCACGCTTTACAAATCCTGATTGACTGAAACCTTGATAAAATGTGCGTATTTCAGTAACATTCTGGCATCGTTAGCATACGGTGTCCACTTTTGGCGCTAGAGGGCATTTTGTGCCACAGCCGCTATTTCATGGCCTGGGCATGGCCATTTTGCTTACTATTTCTGTAGTAACATCACTCCGGCTGCCTGAGGCCTGGGCGTCTAAGAGTGAGTGGTGTCGCCCCGTGATCTGGTAATGTTAGCTCTTTGTAGTTGAGCACTGGTATTTCTGGGTAAGCTTGTTGGAGTTTTTTAGACCTGCTTTCTTTGGCACATGATTGCGTCAATTGCATAACAGATGTTTCTAGTGTTTCTTCTTGCAAGTAAGTTACTAATATAAGTTAAGAATCTACATGTCAGGGACAGATTGATAAAAGTGACTGAAGGTGCTTTTTGCATCTTAAAGTGTATCAGTCACGCGGCCTTGCACACTTGGATTCATGTTATCTGTCCCTAATGTGCATAGGCCTTTAGCAAATCTGTTGGGAATTTATCCTGAAAATGCACTTTTTGTCCACCATGTATGAATGTTTTATTGAACAGCTAAATCTTGCCTGGCACACCACATTATAATTATTGAAATATGTCACTCCTCCTTGGAAAGCAGTGGGCCTTCTCGGTGACAATGTCGCTGCCTTGACTCTGTCTTGCACATAGTCAAGGTCGGACAGGCCGTCAGGGGCATCAGGCATTTCCCCGGGAGGATGGAAAGGTGGGGGCTCTTTTGTTACCAGGGTCCAGTTTTGTAGCAGTGCAGCAGTTTGGAAAACACTGCAGAGTTCCTTGTATGTCCAACAGTTTTCAGGCAACAATAAAAGCGCTACAATAACTCTGGTGATTAATGTACCTGCTGGAGAGAGATGGGAGTTTTGTCTAGCGGGAGATTTGACTTATCAAAGGTAGCACAGAGCAGAGAGTTAATATGCCTGCTGCAAAGAATGTGTAATATGCAGATTACAGAACAATATTTAATGTGCATTGCCCAGTGGGAGACCGCTTTTTTCACAGAGATCATTTTGTTACTGCAGTTTATAAATTGCAATCTTAATCTAGCTCAGTGAGCTATGAACTGTCATCAAAGAGCTGCATGCAAACTGCATGGTACACGTTAGAACTTTATGTTTCTTCCCAGTCCTGTATTATCCTAATTTTGCTACAAAGGGTTTGTTTGGGTAGAAATAAATTGTTATTAGTAAAGTCAACCCTAACCACTGTGTTGTGTCGTGAATCCTGACTTTATGCTTCCAAGGACAAAGCATTCTTAAAAAATGCACCAGTGTGGATTACATGTGACTTCTACACCTTGTTGTCCCCCTTTGTCTCATGTAACATTTTCTATACACTGATTTACACACGTATGATTCCTTGTCTCTGTATGTGTGAGGTAAAGTGCTCCAAAACCCTGCGCTGGTAAGAAAGGCGCTATAAAACAAATTAAATACACATGAGAGAGGGGCTATGGAGAGATGAGAGGTGCTGTTAGAGGGTGATGGTTAGGGAATCATTGAAGAACCCCAACAGATTGCTGTATGCCGGTGCACTGTAAGGTCATCATTTACTATGCTTTAAAAATTAATACAGTTGAAAAATGTGTTGTAGAACGCACAGTTTTGCCATTTTTCCCAAATGTTCTTGAGGGTGGAATGAGAGCTCCCCCACGTCCCGTTGTAGTGGTCAGGCTCGCTTGCAATGCAATCTATGGGGACCAGTCTGACAAAACTTGCCAGGGCTGCTTTGGGTTCCCAGTCCGGCCCTGCATATAGTTGGCATTCTTGGCCACATTTTGTCTATACTCAGCTTGGCCCCTCCTTGACATATTGTGATCATCCTTGACATAGCTGTGCCTGTACGTGGCCTGACAGTGGCCCTGGCAAAATGACGTTCAGCCTTAACTTTCTGTGGCTTCTCTGGACAGCATCTGGCTATCATTGGCACATTGGTGGTGAAAACATCTGCCACAGGACAGCTATCCCTGGTATTCTGTGAGGAGCTGAAGACTGAGCATCAAACCTATATCAATTTAGATGAGAATTTGTTGTTTTGAAATAGAAATACTTTATTTTTTAACGAAAATGACAAGCATCTGTATACATTTAGTTTAGTTATACAAAAAGACTTCTTTAATTTCATGATAAAATGTTTGGCTTTTCAGAAACAAGAAAGCTGATGTTTGAGACAACATTATGACGTTGCAGAAATATATTTAAAGGTAATATTTGCGGGGTAATTCTTTGCGAATTTGGAAGGTGTGTGGCTGATTTTGGCACTTTCTGCCATGGCTATTTCATGACTTAAGGCAATTCTAGCTCATAATTGATAAACCTTTCTATATGCAAGTAAGAATGTTGTGCTCTGTCTGCTGAACTGTGGTTCAAAAAGGCAGCTGCCTGACCCTAGAGGATTTGTACAACTGGTGTCTGTGGCTTTCCAACCCCCTTCCAAGTAGATTCTCGGTCACAAGATATGAATGAGAATCTGTTTAGAAGGGAGAGGGAGATAATGAAATGAACATAGATGCTACATGTATTTGAAAATAAAATAAAAAGATCACATGGCATTGCATTATCATATTTTTAATTCCTGCCATTCATCTCTCTTCAGCCAATGTGTGGGGAAAGTGTGCTGTGAAACAGTGTGAGTTTTTAATTATTTTGTTGACGTTTTCTTGAAGACGGGCGCCTCAACACTCCAAAGACGGTAAGGGTTGCCCGGCAAAGCACAAACGTATTAGAATAGTTTCTTACTACCCTTTCAGAAACTCTGATTTTTAGTCAATTTGTGCAAAAATTGTGATGTAAAATGTGACATTTTATCTGTGTTTTTGTAATGGTCGGGGGGGCCCTTGGGACATAAAAGAAGCCGTGCTTGCTCACTTGAGAAAAGTTTTAAGGCATGGGCAAAGTGGGCTGTGGCCCGAACCCCAGCCTCTCAGGGGGTCCCCGATCGAGCCAGCTCTGTTCTGCAGACAGTCCTGCCCTGATGACTGTCAATCATTCTTAAACAGATTGTTTTAAATAGTTTCCTTTAATTTATTTTGGGTGATGTGTGAGAGCCTATTACAGACATTTTGCAGAGAAATGTTGTGTTTATGTTTCATGCAAGAGCCATAAAAAAGTTTCTTTTAGATCAAAACAGTACCTCACATATGAGAAATGGGGGGTGTCTCAGAGATTATTTGCAGTAATATTAGAGTTGCTGCTGTGTTACAATATTAACACACCTCACTATCTTTGAATATTAGATGTGAACACAATTAGACCAGTGTTCCTGTGCACTGTCAGTGTCCTGGCCAAAGAGGGTGTGAAAGAGATGAAACTGAATCATAAATTCAAAGCTGTTACGAACAACCCCCAAAATAAGTTTGGCCCAGGGCCCCCCAAAACCTTAAGATGTCCCTGAGCAGGGCTGGTGTGAGCATTTCCGCCAGGGCTGCTCCAGGGTCCCCAGTCCGGCCCTCACCACCCCATGGGCCGTGGACCAGTCCATCTGATGGCTCCTGGCTCACTCTGTCTCTGCAGCATTTCACCTGCAGCCATTTCCATGGCCCATCAACAACACAGCTTGTCCATCAGCACGAGACGCCGGGAGCAGATGGCCCACGTGCGTCATCATAATATTCTCTTGTCAGGCCTGCGCATGCGTCACTTAGGACACTCCCTGCACAGCCTGGCCACGCCCCTACTCGCCCGGTACTGTGGTGCAGGGCGTGGCAGGCGGTACTATAAGAATCACAAGTTTTTTTTAAAAAAAAGTCTAACAATAGTTAATACCAAGAGAGCCATTTTACAGGAACACTTATTTATTTTCAATTTTAAATAGCGCATAGATCTCGGGGTGTCAAAGCGCTTTACTGCACAATTCAAAAAGTTACAAGAGCAAAACGTTTTCAAATAACAAGCATTCAAAGACTGGGGGGGGGGGAGAGGAGTGGGGCGTAGCATGTGCAAACCAACCAGGAGGCTGAACATCGTTTCATCCAAAACAGGTATGTGCGCAGTATTAAACATCACGACTTTTCACTGCTTTTCAATAATACCAGTAAATTGCTTTTCAACATGGCTCGTCATTGTACGCTGCTGCTGTTCCTCCGCGTAGTCAATAACAGGTGATACTTTCTGAAGCTGTTCAATTTGCTGACCTATGAAGGATGGGAGACTGACTTGGCCCTGCAGGTCACCATATGGTTAAATGGTGAGCATTGAACTCACTGAGCGACACAAACAAAAGTGAAAGCAGTTCAATTGTGTTAATTTTCTTTATCTATGTTCCTAGTATTCGTAAAAGCTCTTGTACCTTACACAGCTGCCCGCTCCCCCTCCCCCCCATCCCTTTCCATTAGTGTGGGAATCCCAGTGTAGTGAGATCTCTCTAGGCTTCTGTCCAGGACTTTAACCAACTACTCTAGACAGGTGACTTAAGACAGTAGGCCCTTACTTATGGGAATTTGGCGCAGGGCAGCGCATCACGTCTTCTTGCGGCGCGGACGTACACCGATGTGAAACAGCAGGAATGCACCGTATTTATGAAATAGAGTGCATGCCACTCCTCCCCCCCCCCTCCAATGGTGCGCCATTGGCTGCCTAGCGCCAACGCAGGTCCCCCTGCATTATGGTGTGGGCGCCTTCCTGCACAAAAACAATCCAGAGAGCCGTTTTCCTCTTTCTATGTGTGCCCTTGAGAAACGTGTAAAAAAGTTGCAGGTGTCCGCTTTGCTTTACTTCGTGGCCTCAGGAAACTTTTTTCCCGTACTGCCACTACACAATCTCTAAATACACGTGGCGTGGTCTCAGCCGGCTCGACTACTGCAACGCCATCCTTCTTGGAGCGCCCGATTTTCTAACGAAGAGACTTCAAAGAGCACCGTCAGCTGCTGCGAAATTAACTCTGAGTCTGCCTAGAAGATCTTCTGCCTCTCACGCTCTTAGGGGACGTCACTGGCTCCCGGTGAGACAGAGGGTTCATGTCAAGTCTCTGTGCATTGTGTTTAGAACTCTGCAAGGGACGGGTCCCGTTCTGTGGCAGCGCAGACTACAACAGCATGTTCCTAAGCGAAACCTGCGATCTGCCTCGGCCAGTCTGGTGCAGATACCCAGGATCCGCCAGTCTGGGGCAGATACCAGGATCCGCCAGCCTGGTGCAGATACCCAGGATCTGCCAGTCTGGTGCAGATACCCAGGATCCGCCAGTCTGGGGCAGATACCCAGGATCCGCCAGTCTGGGGCAGATACCCAGGATCCGCCAGTCTGGGGCAGATACCAGGATCCGCCAGCCTGGTGCAGATACCCAGGATCCGCCAGCCTGGTGCAGATACCCAGGATCTGCCGGTCTGGTGCAGATACCCAGGCTCCGTCAATCTGGTGCAGATACCCAGGTGCAGATACCCAGGATCTGCCGGTCTGGTGCAGATACCCAGGATCCGCTGGTCTGGTGCAGATACCCAGGATCCGCCAGCCTGGTGCAGATGCCCAGGATCCGCCAGTCTGGTGCAGATACCCAGGATCCGCCGCTCTAGTGCAGATACCCAGGATCCTCCGGTGTGGGCAGATACCCAGGATCCGCCAGCCTGGTGCAGATACCCAGGATCCACCAGTCTGGTGCAGATACCCAGGAACCGCCAGTCTGGTGCAGATACCCAGGAACCGCCAGTCTGGTGCAGATACCCAGGAACCGCCAGTCTGGTGCAGATACCCAGCATCCGCCGGTCTGGTGCAGATGGCCAGCATCCGCCGGTCTAGTGCAGATACCCTGGATCCTCCAGCCTGGTGCAGATACCCAGGATCCGCCAGTCTGGAGCAGATACCCTGGATCCGCCAGTCTGGTGCAGATACCCAGGACCCGCCAGTCTGGTGCAGATACCCAGGATCCGCCAGTCTGGTGCAGATACCCAGGATCCGCCAGTCTGGTGCAGATACCCAGGATCCGCCAGCCTGGTGCAGATACCCAGGATCCGCCAGCCTGGTGCAGATACCCAGGATCCGCCGGTCTGGTGCAGATACTCAGGATCCGCCAGTCTGGTGCAGATACCCAGGACCCGCCGGCCTGGTGCAGATACCCAGGATCCACCACTCGGGTGCAGATACCCAGGACCCGCCGGTCTGGTGCAGATACCCAGGTTCTGCCAGTCTGGTGCAGATACCCAGGTTCCGCCAGTCTGGTGCAGATACCCAGGTTCCGCCAGTCTGGTGCAGATACCCAGGACCCGCCGGTCTGGTGCAGATACTCAGGATCCACCAGTCTGGTGCAGATACCCAGAATCCGGATCCAGCAGTCTAGGGCAGATACCCAGGATCCACCACTCTGGTGCAGATACCCAGGATCCTCCGGTGTGGGCAGATACCCAGGATCCGCCAGCCTGGTGCAGATGCCCAGGATCCGCCAGCCTGGTGCAGATACCCAGGATCCGCCAGTCTGATGCAGATACCCAGGATCCGCCGGTCTAGTGCAGATACCCAGGATCCTCCGGTGTGGGCAGATACCCAGGATCCGCCGGTCTGGTGCAGATACCCAGGATCCGCCAGTCTGGTGCAGATACCCAGGAACCGCCGGTCTGGTGAAGATAGCCAGTATCTGCGCCGGTCTGGTGCAGATACCCAGGATCTGCCAGCCTGGTGCAGATACCCAGGATCCGCCAGCCTGGTGCAGATACCCAGGATCCGCCAGCCTGGTGCAGATACCCAGGATCCGCCAGCCTGGTGCAGATACCCAGGATCCGCCAGCCTGGTGCAGATACCCAGGATCCGCCAGCCTGGTGCAGATACCCAGGATCCGCCAGTCTAGTGCAGATACCCAGGATCCGCCAGTCTGGAGCAGATACCCAGGATCCGCCAGTCTGGTGCAGATACCCAGGATCCGCCAGTCTGGTGCAGATACCCAGGATCCGCCAGTCTGGTGCAGATACCCAGAATCCGGATCCACCAGTCTAGGGCAGATACCCAGGATCCACCACTCTGGTGCAGATACCCAGGATCCGGATCTGCCAGCCTAGGGCAGATAGCCAGGTTCCGCCAGTCTGGTGCAGACACCCAGGATCCGCCAGTCTGGGGCAGATACCCAGGATCCGCCAGTCTGGTGCAGATACCCAGGATCCGCCAGTCTGGGGCAGATACCCAGGATCCGATACCCAGGATCCACCAGTCTGGTGCAGATACCCAGGATCCGCCAGCCTGGTGCAGATACCCAGGACCCGTCGGTCTGGTGCAGATACTCAGGATCCGCCAGTCTGGTGCAGATACCCAGAATCCGGATCCACCAGTCTAGGGCAGATACCCAGGATCCACCACTCTGGTGCAGATACCCAGGATCCGGATCTGCCAGTCTAGGGCAGATAGCCAGGTTCCGCCAGTCTGGTGCAGACACCCAGGATCCGCCAGTCTGGGGCAGATACCCAGGATCCGCCAGTCTGGTGCAGATACCCAGGATCCGCCAGTCTGGGGCAGATACCCAGGATCCGATACCCAGGATCCACCAGTCTGGTGCAGATACCCAGGATCCGCCAGCCTGGTGCAGATACCCAGGATCCGCCAGTCTGGTGCAGATACTCAGGATCCACCAGTCTGGTGCAGATACCCAGGATCCGATACCTAGGATCTGCCAGTCTGGTGCAGATACCCAGGATCCGATACCCAGGATCCGCCAGTCTGGTGCAGATACCCAGGATCCGCCAGCCTGGTGCAAATACCCAGGATCCGCCAGCTGGTGCAGATAGCCAGGATCTGCCAGTCTGGTGCATATACCCAGGATCCGGATCCGCCAGTCTAGGGCAGATACCCAGGATCCGCCAGTCTGGTGCAGATACCCAGGTGCAGATACCCAGGTTCTGCCTGTCTGGTGCAGATACCCAGGATCCGCCAGTCTGGTGCAGATACCCAGGTGCAGATACCCAGGAGCTGCCAGTCTGGCGCAGATACCCAGGATCCGCTAGTCTGGGGCAGATACCCAGGATCCGCCAGTCTGGTGCAGATACCCAGGATCCGCCAGTCTAGGGCAGATACCCAAGATCCGATACCCAGGATCCACCAGTCTGGTGCAGATACCCAGGATCCGCCAGCCTGGTGCAGATACTCAGGATCCGCCAGTCTGGTGCAGATACTCAGGATCCACCAGTCTGGTGCAGATACCCAGGATCCGATACCTAGGATCTGCCAGTCTGGTGCAGATATCCAGGATCCGATACCCAGGATCCGCCAGTCTGGTGCAGATACCCAGGATCCGCCAGCCTGGTGCAAATACCCAGGATCCGCCAGTCTGGTGCAGATACCCAGGATCTGCCAGTCTGATGCATATACTCAGGATCCGGATCCGCCAGTCTAGGGCAGATACCCAGGATCTGCCAGTCTGGTGCAGATACCCAGGTGCAGATACCCAGGTTCTGCCTGTCTGGTGTAGATACCCAGGATCCGCCAGTCTGGTGCAGATACCCAGGTGCAGATACCCAGGAGCTGCCAGTCTGGCGCAGATACCCAGGATCCGCTAGTCTGTCTGCAGATACCCAGGATGCGCCAGTCTGGTGCAGATACCCAGGATCTGCCAGCCTGGTGCAGATACCCAGGATCCGCCAGTCTGGCGCAGATACCCAGGATCCTCTGGCCTGGCGCAGATACCCAGGATCCGCCAGTCTGGTGCAGATACCCAGGATCCGCAACCCGGGCCAGATACCCAGGATCCGCCAGTTTGGCGCAGATACCCAGGATCCGCCAGTCTGGCGCAGATACCCAGGATCGGATACCCAGGATCCGCCAGTCTGGTGCAGATACCCAGGATCCACCAGTCTGGCACAGATACCCAGGATCCGCCAGCCTGGTGCAGATACCCAGGATCCACCAGCCTGGTGCAGATACCCAGGATCCGCCAGCCTGGTGCAGATACCCAGGATCCGCCAGCATGGTGCAGATACCCAGGATCCGCCAGCATGGTGCAGATACCCAGGATCCACCGGTCTGGCGCAGATACTCAGGATCCGCCGGTCTGGCGCAGATACCCAGGATCCGCCAGTCTGGTGCAGAAACCCAGGATCCGCCAGTCTGGAGCAGATACCCAGGATCCGCCAGTCTGGTGCAGATACCCAGGATCCGCCAGTCTGGTGCAGATACCCAGGATCCGCCAGCCTGGTGCAGATACCCAGGATCCGCCAGTCTGGTGCAGATACCCAGGATCCGCCAGCCTGGTGCAGATACCCAGGAACCGCCGGTCTGGTGCAGATACCCAGGATCAGCCAGCCTGGCGCAGATACCCAGGATCCGCCAGCCTGGCGCAGATACTCAGGTTCCGCCAGTCTGGCGCAGATACCCAGGTTCCGCCAGTCTGGCGCAGATACCCAGGATCCGCCAGTCTGGTGCAGATACCCAGGATCCGCCAGCCTGGTGCAGATACCCAGGATCCGCCGGTCTGGTGCAGATACCCAGGATCCGCCAGCCTGGTGCAGATACCCAGGAACCGCCGGTCTGGTGCAGATACCCAGGATCAGCCAGCCTGGCGCAGATACCCAGGATCCGCCAGCCTGGTGCAGATACCCAGGCTCCGCCAGCCTGCTGCAGATACCCAGGTTCCGCCAGTCTGGCGCAGATACCCAGGTTCCGCCAGTCTGGTGCAGATACCCAGAATCCGCCAGTCTGGTGCAGATACCCAGGATCCGCCAGCCTGGTGCGGATACCCAGGACCCGCCGGTCTGGTGCAGATACTCAGGATCCGCCGGCCTGGTGCAAATACCCAGGATCCGCCAGTCTGGTGCAGATACCCAGGATCTGCCAGTCTGGTGCAGATACCCAGGATCCGCCAGCCTGGTGCAGATACCCAGGATCCGCCAGTCTAGTGCAGATACCCAGGATCCGCCAGTCTAGTGCAGATACCCAGGATCCGCCAGCCTGGTGCAGATACCCAGGATCCGCCAGCCTGGTGCAGATACCCAGGATCTGCCAGTCTGGCGCAGATACCCAGGATCCGCCAGTCTGGCGCAGATACCCAGGATCCGCCGGCCTGGCGCAGATACCCAGGATCCGCCAGTCTGGTGCAGATACCCAGGATCCGCAACCCGGGCCAGATACCCAGGATCCGCCAGTTTGGCGCAGATACCCAGGATCCGCCAGTCTGGCGCAGATACCCAGGATCGGATACCCAGGATCCGCCAGTCTGGTGCAGATACCCAGGATCCGCCAGTCTGGCACAGATACCCAGGATCCGCCAGCCTGGTGCAGATACCCAGGATCCACCAGCCTGGTGCAGATACCCAGGATCCGCCAGCCTGGTGCAGATACCCAGGATCCGCCAGCATGGTGCAGATACCTAGGATCCACCGGTCTGGCGCAGATACTCAGGATCCGCCGGTCTGGCGCAGATACCCAGGATCCGCCAGCCTGGCGCAGATACCCAGGTTCCGCCAGTCTGGCGCAGAAACCCAGGATCCGCCAGTCTGGAGCAGATACCCAGGATCCGCCAGTCTGGTGCAGATACCCAGGATCCGCCAGTCTGGTGCAGATACCCAGGATCCGCCAGCCTGGTGCAGATACCCAGGATCCGCCAGCCTGGTGCAGATACCCAGGATCCGCCAGCCTGGTGCAGATACCCAGGAACCGCCGGTCTGGTGCAGATACCCAGGATCAGCCAGCCTGGCGCAGATACCCAGGATCCGCCAGCCTGGTGCAGATACCCAGGATCCGCCAGCCTGGTGCAGATACCCAGGCTCCGCCAGCCTGGTGCAGATACCCAGGTTCCGCCAGTCTGGCGCAGATACCCAGGTTCCGCCAGTCTGGCGCAGATACCCAGGTTCCACCAGTCTGGTGCAGATACCCAGGATCCGCCAGTCTGGTGCAGATACCCAGGATCCGCCAGCCTGGTGCGGATACCCAGGACCCGCCGGTCTGGTGCAGATACTCATGATCCGCCGGCCTGGTGCAAATACCCAGGATCCGCCAGTCTGGTGCAGATACCCAGGATCCGCCAGCCTGGTGCAGATACCCAGGATCCGCCAGTCTGGTGCAGATACCCAGGATCCGCCAGCCTGGTGCAGATACCCAGGATCCGCCAGCCTGGTGCAGATACCCAGGATCTGCCAGTCTGGTGCAGATACTCAGGATCCGCACCAGTCTGGTGCAGATACCCAGGATCCACGCCAGTCTGGTGCAGATACCCAGGATCCGCGCCAGTCTGGTGCAGATACCCAGGATCTGCCAGTCTGGTGCAGATACCCAGGATCCTCCGGTGTGGTGCAGATACCCAGGATCCACCAGCCTGGTGCGGATACCCAGGATCCGCCAGCCTGGTGCAGATACCCAGGATCCACTAGCCTGGTGCAGATACTCAGGATCCACCAGTTTAGTGTAGATACCCAGGATCCTCCGGTGTGGTGCAGATACCCAGGATCCGCCAGCCTGGTGCAGATACCCAGGATCTGCCAGCCTGGTGCAGATATCCAGGATCCGCCAGCCTGGTGCAGATATTCAGGATCCGCCAGCCTGGTGCAGATACCCAGGATCTGCCAGTCTGGTGCAGATACCCAGGATCCTCCGGTGTGGGCAGATACCCAGGATCCGCTGTTCTGGTGCAGATACCCAGGATCCGCCAACCTGGTGCAGATACCCAGGATCCGCCAGCCTGGTGCAGATACCCAGGATCCGCCAGCCTGGTGCAGATACCCAGGATCCGCCAGCCTGGTGCAGATACCCAGGATCCGCCGGCCTGGTGCAGATACCCAGGATCTGCCAGTCTGGTGCAGATACCCAGGTTCCGCCAGTCTGGTGCAGATACCCAGGTTCCGCCAGTCTGGTGCAGATACCCAGGATCCGCCGGCCTGGTGCAGATACCCAGGTTCCGCCAGTCTGGTGCAGATACCCAGGTTCCGCCAGTCTGGTGCAGATACCCAGGACCTGCCAGTCTGGTGCAGATACCCAGGATCGGTCTGGTGCAGATACCCAGGATCCGCCAGTCTGGTGCAGATACCCAGGATCCGCCAGTCTGGTGCAGATACCCAGGATCCGCCAGTCTGGTGCAGATACCCAGGATCCACCGGTCTGGTGCAGATACCCAGGACCTGCTGGTCTGGTGCAGATACTCAGGATCTGCCGGTCTGGTGCAGATACCCAGGATCCGCCAGTCTGGTGCAGATACCCAGGATCCGCCACTCTCGTGCAGATACCCAGGATCCGCCAGTCTGGCGCAGATACTCAGGACCCGCTGGTCTGGTGCAGATACCCAAGATCCAGCAGTCTGGTGCAGATACCCAGGTTCCGCCAGTCTGGTGCAGATACCCAGGATTCAGATCTGCCGGTCTGGTGCAGATACCCAGGTTCCGCCACTCTGGTACAGATACCCAGGTTCCGCCAGTCTGGTGCAGATACCCAGGATCCGCCCGTCTGGTGCAGATACCCAGGATCCGCCCGTCTGGTGCAGATACTCAGGATCTGCCAGTCTGGTGCAGATACCCGGATCCAATACCCAGGATCCACCAGTCTGGTGCAGATACCCAGGATCAGCCGGTCTGGTGCAGATACCCAGGATCCGCCAGCCTGGTGCAGATACCCAGGATCCGTCAGCCTGGTGCAGATACCCAGGAATCTCCGGTCTGGTGCTGATACCCAGGATCCGCCGGTCTGGTGCAGATACCCAGGATCCACCGGTCTGGTGCAGATACCCAGGATCCATTGGTCTGGTGCAGATACCCAGGATCCATTGGTCTGGTGCAGATACCCAGGATCCGCGCGACCCGACCCGGAGGCCGAGCCTTCTCTGTTGCTTCTGCTCGATTATGGAATAAGCTTCCCGCCGCCCTGAGGCTGCACACAGATTGGCTTAAATTTAGAAAGAGCTCGAAAACTTGGCTTTTCCTAAAATACTGAATTTTGGCTGCTTTGTTGGTGTTTCTCCCGCACCGAAATGTCTTTGCGTCAGCGCCAGGATACCAGAATTGGCCAGAGTGCGCTTCACAAATCCTATATAATAATAAAAATTATAATAAGCAAAGTGCAACCTAAAGCACTAAACCTAACACTGATCCAAATCTTTACTATAACCCTTTGCCTAACCTAACCCCGATCATTATGTTAAATATTCAACTAGTCCGAGCCCCAGATCTAACCCTACTGTTAACTATAACACACCTGTGGCCCGCACACCGACCCTCCCCCAGCACTCGCCCTAAACAAAGTGCTGCTAATTAAATGGTAAATGGAAGAGTAATCCTAACCTTTACCTTAAGCACTTCCGGTTCCCCACCCAGAACCACAATACTTGTGGGGTGAATGGGACTGGGAAGAGCCCCCCAGGAGGCTTGCAGTAGTCGTGTCTGCTGGCACATCAGCTTTGACAAATCATACCAGGTTTAGGATGAAACATCAACCATGAGACGCTCTGATGGGAAGCTGTGGTTAGAGACATAATTCTCATTTATTTTTAATCAGGGAGGGTCCCACTTTAAACTGCATTTTTGTTTAACAATAAAATTCTTATTAATCTTTGTATTTGCTGTTTTATCTATTCTTGAATTATTTTAGATGAGTTTTTATTTTTAAATATTGTTTTTCCTTTGTACTGTAATGGCCTACTGTGATTGAGCCAATAAAGATTTTGGATCGAATCGAACTATTTTATTTATTTAATTCAATAAGGAATGCATTGATTATGTGCTGCTTTTGGGGACGGAGTTCCGGGAGAGAGGGGGGGGGGGGAGGGGTGGGTTGTGATGACTTCCCAGGGTGGGGGCGGCGGAAGGAGTGGGTGTGCGTGCACCTGGCACAGCGCACGTAGCCTAACAATGCAAATCACAGCATTATTTACAGCTCATTTTGTGGCATTCAGCGCGCGGAGGCGCATTAACCCTTGGAGGCGCTAGGGGGGATGAGCGCGCGCTTGGCTCGGCGCGTCACCTGCCAGAGTCGCCGCATGGACCATTCCCGCCGGCTGTCGGGTCACGTGGTCAGTTTGGGGTGACCCCTGAGGTGTTGGTGCCCACATCACTCCGACTGTTATGGTACCATTCGCTCAAAGGACCCTGGGAGGTTTCAAGAGCATGTCCAAAAAATTGGAATGCGCATGCGCCCTTGGCCAGCAACATACACAAAAAAGAATCCCTGAAGCAGTTTGGAAGTCTTGTATATGGGTAGGACGAGATCTATAGTCAGTTTATTAAGCTCTGTTGAGATTTTTTGAAACCTGGACACATAATTCCATTTACCAATCCTGCCAGGATCCCAAAATTGAAGAATCCCACCTGAGACAAGACTAGCATTGGGAGGTGGGGGAAGTAAATTTAGGGCTTTCTTAAGGAAATGCTCAACAATTTAGCGCCAAGCTTGGCGGGGGCACTGAGGTTGACGAAAAGGAAGCGTTGGTGGCGATTTCCATTAAAAAGGAACAGACCTTTTTTTTTTTTTTTTAAAGAAAAAATAGTCAGGGGCTGTTGTGAGTCTCGGTGGGGTAGCAGATCCTCGGCGCTAGGCGGCGCTAGAGACACAAAAAGGTCTGACCTGAGCATCTGACACTGATTTCCCTGAGGTGAAGATGGCGGGTCCAGAGAGGGGCGTGGCCCTCTCCCTCCTTTGGCGAGGGAATGGGAGAGACCTCAGCACTTCCATGGGACCAAGAGAGACACCGATAATATAACGAGAACCAGAGAACTCTGCACCTCGGAGAGGTCCCACAAAAAAAATCATCATGTCCAAGGTATTTCAGTAGCGACGTAAAACATGACCAGCGGAATTCACTCCTGTGGCGCAGGCCCCCCCAACCGTTCAAGCTTCCCACAATCCCATTCAGCCCGAGGTGAATGAATATCTATGAGATGTGGAAAACTGAGGGGTCCTTCATCACATGATGGAGGGGGCACCCTCATTTTGAGTTACAGCACTCCCTCACTTGCCTTCTTAAAAGTGACACTCAAAGGCCGTATATTCTAGAGGTTGGCGCTACAAAAGAGACAGACCCCGGCACATTCTTCGGAAAGAGATGTCACAACTACAGTGGTGAATGACAGGCCCTGGAGTAGAAGACGTGAGAGGCATCCACCACGAGTGTGAGAGACCCCTGTGCAGAAGACATGAGAGACAGCCACCACTATGAGTGAGAGAGACCCTGGTGTAGAAGACGTGAGAGAGGCACCTTCCACTATGAGTGTGAGAGACCCTGGTGTAGAAGACGTGAGAGGACACCCACCACTATGAGTATGAGAGACCCTGGTGTAGAAGATGTGAGAGAGACACCCACCACTATGATTGTGAGAGACCCTGGTGTAGAAGACGTGAGAGAGACACCCACCACTATGAGTGTGAGAGACTCTGGTGTAGAAGATGTGAGAGACACCCACCACTATGAGTGAGAGACCCCGGTGTAGAAGACGTGAGAGAGACACCCACCACTATGAGTGAGAGAGACCCCGGCGTAGAAGATGTGAGAGAGACACCCACCACTATGAGTGAGAGAGACCCTGGTGTAGAAGACGTGAGAGAGACACCGACCACTATGAGTGTGAGAGACCCTGGCGTAGAAGACGTGAGAGGACACCCAACACTATGAGTGTGAGAGACCCTGGCATAGAAGACGTGAGAGGACACCCACCACTATGAATGTGAGAGACCCTGGTGTAGAAGATGTGAAAGAGACACCCACCACTGTGAGTGTGAGAGTCCCTGGCATAGAAGACATGAGAGAGGCACCCACCACTATGAGTGTGAGAGACCCTGGCGTACAAGATGTGAGAGAGACACCCACCACTATGAGTGTGAGAGTCCCTGGCGTACAAGACATGAGAGAGGCACCCACCAGTATGAGTGTGAGAGTCCCTGGTGTAGAAGAGGTGAGAGGACACCCACAACTATGAGTGTGAGAGACCCTGGTGTAGAAGACGCGAGAGAGGCACCCACCACTGTGAGTGTGAGAGACCCTGGTGTAGAAGACGTGAGAGGACACCCACCACTATGAGTGTGAGAGACCCTGGTGTAGCAAACGTGAGCAAGGCACCCACCACTATGAGTGTATGAAACCCTGGTGTAGAAGACATGAGAGGACACCCACCACTATGAGTGGGTGAGAGACCCTGGCATAGAAGACGTGAGAGAGACAACCACCACTATGAGTGTGAGAGACTCTGGTGTAGAAGATGTGAGAGACACCCACCACTATGAGTGAGAGACCCCGGTGTAGAAGACGTGAGAGAGACACCCACCACTATGAGTGAGAGAGACCCCGGCGTAGAAGATGTGAGAGAGACGCCCACCACTATGAGTGAGAGAGACCCTGGTGTAGAAGACGTGAGAGGCACCCACCACTATGAGTGTGAGAGACCCTGGTGTAGAAGACGTGAGAGAGGCACCCACCACTATGAGTGTGAGAGACCCTGGTGTAGAAGACGTGAGAGGACACCCAACACTATGAGTGTGAGAGACCCTGGCGTAGAAGACGTGAGAGGACACCCACCACTATGAATGTGAGAGACCCTGGTGTAGAAGATGTGAAAGAGACACCCACCACTATGAGTGTGAGAGACCCTGGCGTAGAAGACGTGAGAGGACACCCACCACTATGAGTGTGAGAGACCCTGGCGTAGAAGACGTGAGAGGACACCCACCACTATGAGTGTGAAAGACCCCGGTGTAGAAGATGTGAGAGAGGCACCCATCACTATGAGTGTGAGAGACCCTCGCGTAGAAGACATAGAGAGAGGCACCCACCACTATGAGTGTGAGAGACCCTCGCGTAGAAGACGTCAGAGACACCCATCACTATGAGTGTGAGAGACCCTGTTGTAGAAGACGCGAGAGAGGCACCCACCACTGTGAGTGTGAGAGACCCTGGTGTAGAAGACATGCGAGAGACACCCACCACTATGAGTGTGAGAGTCCCTGGCATAGAAGACATGAGAGAGGCACCCACCACTATGAGTGTGAGAGACCCTGGCGTACAAGATGTGAGAGAGACACCCACCACTATGAGTGTGAGAGTCCCTGGCGTACAAGACATGAGAGAGGCACCCACCAGTATGAGTGTGAGAGTCCCTGGTGTAGAAGAGGTGAGAGGACACCCACAACTATGAGTGTGAGAGACCCTGGTGTAGAAGACGCGAGAGAGGCACCCACCACTGTGAGTGTGAGAGACCCTGGTGTAGAAGACGTGAGAGGACACCCACCACTATGAGTGTGAGAGACCCTGGTGTAGCAAACGTGAGCAAGGCACCCACCACTATGAGTGTATGAGACCCTGGTGTAGAAGACATGAGAGGACACCCACCACTATGAGTGAGTGAGAGACCCTGGCATAGAAGACGTGAGAGAGAGACCCACAACTATGAGTGTGAGGGACTCTGGTGTAGAAGATGTGAGAGACACCCACCACTATGAGTGAGAGACCCCGGTGTAGAAGACGTGAGAGAGACACCCACCACTATGAGTGAGAGAGACCCAGGCGTAGAAGATGTGAGAGAGACACCCACCACTATGAGTGAGAGAGACCCTGGTGTAGAAGACGTGAGAGGCACCCACCACTATGAGTGTGAGAGACCCTGGCGTAGAAGACGTGAGAGAGACACCCACCACTATCAGTGTAATAGACCCTGGCGTAGAAGACGTGAGAGAACACCCACCTCTATGAGTGTGAGAGGCCCCGGTGTAGAAGACGTGAGAGGACACCCACTACTATGAGTGTGAGAGACCCTGGTGTAGAAGACGTGAGAGGGCACCCACCACTAGGAGTGTGAGAGACCCTGGTGTAGAAGACGTGAGAGGCATCCACCACTATGAGTGTGAGAGACGCTCGCATAGAAGATGTGAGAGAGGCACCCACCACTATGAGTGTGAGAGACCCTGGTGTAGAAGACGTGAGAGGACACCCACCACTATGAGTGTGAGAGACCCTGGTGTAGAAGACGTGAGAGGCACCCGCCACTATGAGTGTGAGAGACGCTTGCATAGAAGATGTGAGAGGACACCCACCACTATGAGTGTGAAAGACCCTGGTGTAGAAGATGTGAGAGGGGTACCCATCACTATGAGTGTGAGAGACCCTGGCGTAGAAGACGTGAGAGGACAACCACCTCTATGAGTGTGAGAGACCCCGGTGTAGAAGATGTGAGAGAGACACCCACCACTATGAGTGTAAGAGACCCTGGCGTAGAAGACGTGAGAGGACACCCACCTCTATGAGTGTGAGAGACCCTGGTGTGGAAGACGTGAGACACCCACCAGTATGAGTGTGAGAGACCCTGGTGTAGAAGACGTGAGAGACACCCATCACTATGAGTGTGAGAGACCCTGGTGTAGAAGACGTGAGAGGACACCCACCACTATGAGTGTGAGAGACCCTGGTGTAGAAGACGTGAGAGGCACCCACCACTATGAGTTTGAGAGAGCCTCGCATAGAAGATGTGAGAGAGGCACTCACCACTATGAGTGAGAGAGACCCTGATGTAGAAGACGTGAGAGGACACCCACCACTATGAGTGTGAGAGACCCTGATGTAGAAGACGTGAGAGGACACCCACCACTATGAGTGTGAGAGACCCCGGTGTAGAAGACATGAGAGAGACACCCATCACTATGAGTGTGAGAGACCCCGGTGTAGAAGACATGAGAGAGACACCCATCACTATGAGTGTGAGAGACCCCGGTGTAGAAGATGTGAGAGGCACCCACCACTTTGAGTGTGAGAGACCCTGGTGTAGAAGATGTGAGAGGCACCCACCACTATGAGTGTGAGAGACCCCGGTGTAGAAGATGTGAGAGGCACCCACCACTATGAGTGTGAGAGACCCCGGTGTAGAAGATGTGAGAGGCACCCACCACTATGAATGTGAGAGACCCTGGTGTAGAAGACGTGAGAGGCACCCACCACTATGAGTGTGAGAGAGCCTCGCATAGAAGATGTGAGAGAGGCACTCACCACTATGAGTGAGAGAGACCCTGATGTAGAAGACGTGAGAGGACACCCACCACTATGAGTGTGAGAGACCCTGATGTAGAAGACGTGAGAGGACACCCACCACTATGAGTGTGAGAGACCCCGGTGTAGAAGACATGAGAGAGACACCCATCACTATGAGTGTGAGAGACCCCGGTGTAGAAGATGTGAGAGGCACCCACCACTATGAGTGTGAGAGACCCCGGTGTAGAAGACGTGAGAGGCATCCACCACTATGAGTGTGAGAGACGCTCGCATAGAAGATGTGAGAGAGGCACCCACCACTATGAGTGAGAGAGACCCTGGTGTAGAAGACGTGAGAGGACACCCACCACTATGAGTGTGAGAGACCCTGGTGTAGAAGACGTGAGAGGCACCCGCCACTATGAGTGTGAGAGACGCTTGCATAGAAGATGTGAGAGGACACCCACCACTATGAGTGTGAAAGACCCCGGTGTAGAAGATGTGAGAGGGGTACCCATCACTATGAGTGTGAGAGACCCTGGCGTAGAAGACGTGAGAGGACAACCACCTCTATGAGTGTGAGAGACCCCGGTGTAGAAGATGTGAGAGAGACACCCACCACTATGAGTGTAAGAGACCCTGGCGTAGAAGACGTGAGAGGACACCCACCTCTATGAGTGTGAGAGACCCTGGTGTGGAAGACGTGAGACACCCACCAGTATGAGTGTGAGAGACCCTGGTGTAGAAGACGTGAGAGACACCCATCACTATGAGTGTGAGAGACCCTGGTGTAGAAGACGTGAGAGGACACCCACCACTATGAGTGTGAGAGACCCTGGTGTAGAAGACGTGAGAGGCACCCACCACTATGAGTTTGAGAGAGCCTCGCATAGAAGATGTGAGAGAGGCACTCACCACTATGAGTGAGAGAGACCCTGATGTAGAAGACGTGAGAGGACACCCACCACTATGAGTGTGAGAGACCCTGATGTAGAAGACGTGAGAGGACACCCACCACTATGAGTGTGAGAGACCCCGGTGTAGAAGACATGAGAGAGACACCCATCACTATGAGTGTGAGAGACCCCGGTGTAGAAGACATGAGAGAGACACCCATCACTATGAGTGTGAGAGACCCCGGTGTGGAAGATGTGAGAGGCACCCACCACTTTGAGTGTGAGAGACCCCGGTGTAGAAGATGTGAGAGGCACCCACCACTATGAGTGTGAGAGACCCCGGTGTAGAAGATGTGAGAGGCACCCACCACTATGAGTGTGAGAGACCCCGGTGTAGAAGATGTGAGAGGCACCCACCACTATGAATGTGAGAGACCCTGGTGTAGAAGACGTGAGAGGCACCCACCACTATGAGTGTGAGAGAGCCTCGCATAGAAGATGTGAGAGAGGCACTCACCACTATGAGTGAGAGAGACCCTGATGTAGAAGACGTGAGAGGACACCTACCACTATGAGTGTGAGAGACCCTGATGTAGAAGACGTGAGAGGACACCCACCACTATGAGTGTGAGAGACCCCGGTGTAGAAGACATGAGAGAGACACCCATCACTATGAGTGTGAGAGACCCCGGTGTAGAAGACATGAGAGAGACACCCATCACTATGAGTGTGAGAGACCCCGGTGTAGAAGATGTGAGAGGCACCCACCACTTTGAGTGTGAGAGACCCTGGTGTAGAAGATGTGAGAGGCACCCACCACTATGAGTGTGAGAGACCCCGGTGTAGAAGATGTGAGAGGCACCCACCACTATGAGTGTGAGAGACCCCGGTGTAGAAGATGTGAGAGGCACCCACCACTATGAATGTGAGAGACCCTGGTGTAGAAGACGTGAGAGGCACCCACCACTATGAGTGTGAGAGAGCCTCGCATAGAAGATGTGAGAGAGGCACTCACCACTATGAGTGAGAGAGACCCTGATGTAGAAGACGTGAGAGGACACCCACCACTATGAGTGTGAGAGACCCTGATGTAGAAGACGTGAGAGGACACCCACCACTATGAGTGTGAGAGACCCCGGTGTAGAAGACATGAGAGAGACACCCATCACTATGAGTGTGAGAGACCCCGGTGTAGAAGATGTGAGAGGCACCCACCACTATGAGTGTGAGAGACCCCGGTGTAGAAGACGTGAGAGGCATCCACCACTATGAGTGTGAGAGACGCTCGCATAGAAGATGTGAGAGAGGCACCCACCACTATGAGTGAGAGAGACCCTGGTGTAGAAGACGTGAGAGGACACCCACCACTATGAGTGTGAGAGACCCTGGTGTAGAAGACGTGAGAGGCACCCGCCACTATGAGTGTGAGAGACGCTTGCATAGAAGATGTGAGAGGACACCCACCACTATGAGTGTGAAAGACCCCGGTGTAGAAGATGTGAGAGGGGTACCCATCACTATGAGTGTGAGAGACCCTGGCGTAGAAGACGTGAGAGGACAACCACCTCTATGAGTGTGAGAGACCCCGGTGTAGAAGATGTGAGAGAGACACCCACCACTATGAGTGTAAGAGACCCTGGCGTAGAAGACGTGAGAGGACACCCACCTCTATGAGTGTGAGAGACCCTGGTGTGGAAGACGTGAGACACCCACCAGTATGAGTGTGAGAGACCCTGGTGTAGAAGACGTGAGAGACACCCATCACTATGAGTGTGAGAGACCCTGGTGTAGAAGACGTGAGAGGACACCCACCACTATGAGTGTGAGAGACCCTGGTGTAGAAGACGTGAGAGGCACCCACCACTATGAGTTTGAGAGAGCCTCGCATAGAAGATGTGAGAGAGGCACTCACCACTATGAGTGAGAGAGACCCTGATGTAGAAGACGTGAGAGGACACCCACCACTATGAGTGTGAGAGACCCTGATGTAGAAGACGTGAGAGGACACCCACCACTATGAGTGTGAGAGACCCCGGTGTAGAAGACATGAGAGAGACACCCATCACTATGAGTGTGAGAGACCCCGGTGTAGAAGACATGAGAGAGACACCCATCACTATGAGTGTGAGAGACCCCGGTGTGGAAGATGTGAGAGGCACCCACCACTTTGAGTGTGAGAGACCCCGGTGTAGAAGATGTGAGAGGCACCCACCACTATGAGTGTGAGAGACCCCGGTGTAGAAGATGTGAGAGGCACCCACCACTATGAGTGTGAGAGACCCCGGTGTAGAAGATGTGAGAGGCACCCACCACTATGAATGTGAGAGACCCTGGTGTAGAAGACGTGAGAGGCACCCACCACTATGAGTGTGAGAGAGCCTCGCATAGAAGATGTGAGAGAGGCACTCACCACTATGAGTGAGAGAGACCCTGATGTAGAAGACGTGAGAGGACACCTACCACTATGAGTGTGAGAGACCCTGATGTAGAAGACGTGAGAGGACACCCACCACTATGAGTGTGAGAGACCCCGGTGTAGAAGACATGAGAGAGACACCCATCACTATGAGTGTGAGAGACCCCGGTGTAGAAGATGTGAGAGGCACCCACCACTATGAGTGTGAGAGACCCCGGTGTAGAAGATGTGAGAGGCACCCACCACTAGGAGTGTGAGAGACCCCGGTGTAGAAGACATGAGAGGACACCCACCACTATGAGTGTGAGAGACCCCGGTGTAGAAGACGTGAGAGAGACACCCATCACCATGAGTGTGAGAGATAAGGTGTAGAAGACGTGAGAGACACACCCAGCACTATGAGTGTGAGAGACCCCGGTGTAGAAGACGTGAGAGAGACACCCATCACTATGAGTGTGAGAGACCCCGGTGTAGAAGACATGAGAGACACACCCAGCACTAGGAGTGTGAGAGACCCCGGTGTAGAAGACGTGAGAGAGACACCCATCACCATGAGTGTGAGAGTCCCCGGTGTAGAAGACGTGAGAGAGACACCCATCACCATGAGTGTGAGAGACCCCGGTGTAGAAGACGTGAGAGAGACACCCACCACCATGAGTGTGAGAGACCCCGGTGTAGAAGACATGAGAGAGACACCCATCACTATGAGTGTGAGAGACCCCGGGGTAGAAGACGTGAGAGAGACACCCATCACTATGAGTGTGAGAGACCCCGGTGTAGAAGACATGAGAGAGACACCCATCACCATGAGTGTGAGAGACCCCGGTGTAGAAGACGTGAGAGAGACACCCATCACTATGAGTGTGAGAGACCCCGGTGTAGAAGACATGAGAGACACCCACCACTATGAGTGTGAGAGACCCCGGTGTAGAAGACGTGAGAGAGACACCCATCACTATGAGTGTGAGAGACCCCGGTGTAGAAGACGTGAGAGAGACACCCATCACTATGAGTGTGAGAGACCCTGGTGTAGAAGACGTGAGAGACACCCATCACTATGAGTGTGAGAGACCCTGGTGTAGAAGATGTGAGAGGACACCCACCACTATGAATGTGAGAGACCCTGGTGTAGAAGATGTGAAAGAGACACCCACCACTATGAGTGTGAGAGACCCTGGCGTAGAAGACGTGAGAGGACACCCACCACTATGAGTGTGAGAGACCCTGGCGTAGAAGACGTGAGAGGACACCCACCACTATGAGTGTGAAAGACCCCGGTGTAGAAGATGTGAGAGAGGCACCCATCACTATGAGTGTGAGAGACCCTCGCGTAGAAGACATAGAGAGAGGCACCCACCACTATGAGTGTGAGAGACCCTCGCGTAGAAGACGTCAGAGACACCCATCACTATGAGTGTGAGAGACCCTGTTGTAGAAGACGCGAGAGAGGCACCCACCACTGTGAGTGTGAGAGACCCTGGTGTAGAAGACATGAGAGAGACACCCACCACTATGAGTGTGAGAGTCCCTGGCATAGAAGACATGAGAGAGGCACCCACCACTATGAGTGTGAGAGACCCTGGCGTACAAGATGTGAGAGAGACACCCACCACTATGAGTGTGAGAGTCCCTGGCATACAAGACATGAGAGTGGCACCCACCAGTATGAGTGTGAGAGTCCCTGGTGTAGAAGAGGTGAGAGGACACCCACAACTATGAGTGTGAGAGACCCTGGTGTAGAAGACGCGAGAGAGGCACCCACCACTGTGAGTGTGAGAGACCCTGGTGTAGAAGACGTGAGAGGACACCCATCACTATGAGTGTGAGAGACCCCGGTGTAGAAGACATGAGAGAGACACCCATCACTATGAGTGTGAGAGACCCCGGTGTGGAAGATGTGAGAGGCACCCACCACTTTGAGTGTGAGAGACCCTGGTGTAGAAGATGTGAGAGGCACCCACCACTATGAGTGTGAGAGACCCCGTTGTAGAAGATGTGAGAGGCACCCACCACTATGAGTGTGAGAGACCCCGGTGTAGAAGATGTGAGAGGCACCCACCACTATGAATGTGAGAGACCCTGGTGTAGAAGACGTGAGAGGCACCCACCACTATGAGTGTGAGAGAGCCTCGCATAGAAGATGTGAGAGAGGCAATCACCACTATGAGTGAGAGAGACCCTGATGTAGAAGACGTGAGAGGACACCCACCACTATGAGTGTGAGAGACCCTGATGTAGAAGACGTGAGAGGACACCCACCACTATGAGTGTGAGAGACCCCGGTGTAGAAGACATGAGAGAGACACCCATCACTATGAGTGTGAGAGACCCCGGTGTAGAAGATGTGAGAGGCACCCACCACTATGAGTGTGAGAGACCCCGGTGTAGAAGATGTGAGAGGCACCCACCACTAGGAGTGTGAGAGACCCCGGTGTAGAAGACATGAGAGGACACCCACCACTATGAGTGTGAGAGACCCCGGTGTAGAAGACGTGAGAGAGACACCCATCACCATGAGTGTGAGAGATAAGGTGTAGAAGACGTGAGAGACACACCCAGCACTATGAGTGTGAGAGACCCCGGTGTAGAAGACGTGAGAGAGACACCCATCACTATGAGTGTGAGAGACCCCGGTGTAGAAGACATGAGAGACACACCCAGCACTAGGAGTGTGAGAGACCCCGGTGTAGAAGACGTGAGAGAGACACCCATCACCATGAGTGTGAGAGTCCCCGGTGTAGAAGACGTGAGAGAGACACCCATCACCATGAGTGTGAGAGACCCCGGTGTAGAAGACGTGAGAGAGACACCCACCACCATGAGTGTGAGAGACCCCGGTGTAGAAGACATGAGAGAGACACCCATCACTATGAGTGTGAGAGACCCCGGGGTAGAAGACGTGAGAGAGACACCCATCACTATGAGTGTGAGAGACCCCGGTGTAGAAGACATGAGAGAGACACCCATCACCATGAGTGTGAGAGACCCCGGTGTAGAAGACGTGAGAGAGACACCCATCACTATGAGTGTGAGAGACCCCGGTGTAGAAGACATGAGAGACACCCACCACTATGAGTGTGAGAGACCCCGGTGTAGAAGACGTGAGAGAGACACCCATCACTATGAGTGTGAGAGACCCCGGTGTAGAAGACGTGAGAGAGACACCCATCACTATGAGTGTGAGAGACCCTGGTGTAGAAGACGTGAGAGACACCCATCACTATGAGTGTGAGAGACCCTGGTGTAGAAGATGTGAGAGGACACCCACCACTATGAATGTGAGAGACCCTGGTGTAGAAGATGTGAAAGAGACACCCACCACTATGAGTGTGAGAGACCCTGGCGTAGAAGACGTGAGAGGACACCCACCACTATGAGTGTGAGAGACCCTGGCGTAGAAGACGTGAGAGGACACCCACCACTATGAGTGTGAAAGACCCCGGTGTAGAAGATGTGAGAGAGGCACCCATCACTATGAGTGTGAGAGACCCTCGCGTAGAAGACATAGAGAGAGGCACCCACCACTATGAGTGTGAGAGACCCTCGCGTAGAAGACGTCAGAGACACCCATCACTATGAGTGTGAGAGACCCTGTTGTAGAAGACGCGAGAGAGGCACCCACCACTGTGAGTGTGAGAGACCCTGGTGTAGAAGACATGAGAGAGACACCCACCACTATGAGTGTGAGAGTCCCTGGCATAGAAGACATGAGAGAGGCACCCACCACTATGAGTGTGAGAGACCCTGGCGTACAAGATGTGAGAGAGACACCCACCACTATGAGTGTGAGAGTCCCTGGCATACAAGACATGAGAGTGGCACCCACCAGTATGAGTGTGAGAGTCCCTGGTGTAGAAGAGGTGAGAGGACACCCACAACTATGAGTGTGAGAGACCCTGGTGTAGAAGACGCGAGAGAGGCACCCACCACTGTGAGTGTGAGAGACCCTGGTGTAGAAGACGTGAGAGGACACCCACCACTATGAGTGTGAGAGACCCTGGTGTAGCAAACGTGAGCAAGGCACCCACCACTATGAGTGTATGAGACCCTGGTGTAGAAGACATGAGAGGACACCCACCACTATGAGTGAGTGAGAGACCCTGGCATAGAAGACGTGAGAGAGAGACCCACAACTATGAGTGTGAGGGACTCTGGTGTAGAAGATGTGAGAGACACCCACCACTATGAGTGAGAGACCCCGGTGTAGAAGACGTGAGAGAGACACCCACCACTATGAGTGAGAGAGACCCAGGCGTAGAAGATGTGAGAGAGACACCCACCACTATGAGTGAGAGAGACCCTGGTGTAGAAGACGTGAGAGGCACCCACCACTATGAGTGTGAGAGACCCTGGCGTAGAAGACGTGAGAGAGACACCCACCACTATGAGTGTAATAGACCCTGGCGTAGAAGACGTGAGAGAACACCCACCTCTATGAGTGTGAGAGGCCCCGGTGTAGAAGACGTGAGAGGACACCCACTACTATGAGTGTGAGAGACCCTGGTGTAGAAGACGTGAGAGGGCACCCACCACTAGGAGTGTGAGAGACCCTGGTGTAGAAGACGTGAGAGGCATCCACCACTATGAGTGTGAGAGACGCTCGCATAGAAGATGTGAGAGAGGCACCCACCACTATGAGTGAGAGAGACCCTGGTGTAGAAGACGTGAGAGGACACCCACCACTATGAGTGTGAGAGACCCTGGTGTAGAAGACGTGAGAGGCACCCGCCAGTATGAGTGTGAGAGACGCTTGCATAGAAGATGTGAGAGGACACCCACCACTATGAGTGTGAAAGACCCCGGTGTAGAAGATGTGAGAGAGGTACCCATCACTATGAGTGTGAGAGACCCTGGCGTAGAAGACGTGAGAGGACAACCACCTCTATGAGTGTGAGAGACCCTGGTGTAGAAGATGTGAGAGGCACCCACCACTATGAGTGTGAGAGACCCCGGTGTAGAAGATGTGAGAGGCACCCACCACTATGAGTGTAAGAGACCCTGGCGTAGAAGACGTGAGAGGACACCCACCTCTATGAGTGTGAGAGACCCCGGTGTAGAAGATGTGAGAGGCACCCACCACTATGAGTGTGAGAGACCCTGGTGTAGAAGACGTGAGAGGCACCCACCACTATGAGTGTGAGAGAGCCTCGCATAGAAGATGTGAGAGAGGCACTCACCACTATGAGTGAGAGAGACCCTGATGTAGAAGACGTGAGAGGACACCCACCACTATGAGTGTGAGAGACCCCGGTGTAGAAGACATGAGAGAGACACCCATCACTATGAGTGTGAGAGACCCCGGTGTAGAAGATGTGAGAGGCACCCACCACTATGAGTGTGAGAGACCCCGGTGTAGAAGATGTGAGAGGCACCCACCACTATGAGTGTGAGAGACCCCGGTGTAGAAGACATGAGAGAGACACCCATCACTATGAGTGTGAGAGACCCCGGTGTAGAAGATGTGAGAGGCACCCACCACTATGAGTGTGAGAGACCCCGGTGTAGAAGATGTGAGAGGCACCCACCACTATGAGTGTGAGAGACCCCGGTGTAGAAGATATGAGAGGACACCCACCACTATGAGTGTGAGAGACCCCGGTGTAGAAGACGTGAGAGAGACACCCATCACCATGAGTGTGAGAGACCCCGGTGTAGAAGACGTGAGAGACACACCCTGCACTATGAGTGTGAGAGACCCCGGTGTAGAAGACGTGAGAGAGACACCCATCACTATGAGTGTTAGAGACCCCGGTGTAGAAGACATGAGAGGACACCCACCACTAGGAGTGTGAGAGACCCCGGTGTAGAAGACGTGAGAGAGACACCCATCACCATGAGTGTGAGAGACCCCGGTGTAGAAGACGTGAGAGAGACACCCATCACCATGAGTGTGAGAGACCCCGGTGTAGAAGACGTGAGAGAGACACCCACCACCATGAGTGTGAGAGACCCCGGTGTAGAAGACGTGAGAGAGACACCCATCACTATGAGTGTGAGAGACCCCAGTGTAGAAGACGTGAGAGAGACACCCATCACTATGAGTGTGAGAGACCCCGGTGTAGAAGACGTGAGAGAGACACCCATCACCATGAGTGTGAGAGACCCCGGTGTAGAAGACGTGAGAGAGACACCCATCACTATGAGTGTGAGAGACCCCGGTGTAGAAGACATGAGAGACACCCACCACTATGAGTGTGAGAGACCCCGGTGTAGAAGACGTGAGAGAGACACCCATCACTATGAGTGTGAGAGACCCCGGTGTAGAAGACGTGAGAAAGACACCCATCACTCTGAGTGTGAGAGACCCTGGTGTAGAAGACGTGAGAGACACCCATCACTATGAGTGTGAGAGACCCTGGTGTAGAAGACGTGAGAGGACACCCACCACTATGAGTGTGAGAGACCCTGGTGTAGAAGACGTGAGAGGACACCCATCACTATGAGTGTGAGAGACCCTGGTGTAGAAGACGTGAGAGAGACACCCACCACTATGAGTGTGAGAGAGCCTCGCATAGAAGATGTGAGAGAGGCACCCACCACTATGAGTGAGAGAGACCCTGATGTAGAAGACGTGAGAGAGACACCCACCACTATGAGTGAGAGAGACCCTGATGTAGAAGACGTGAGAGACACCCACCACTATGAGTGTGAGAGACTCTGGTGTAGAAGAGGTGAGAGGACACCCACAACTATGAGTGTGAGAGACCCTGGTGTAGAAGACGCGAGAGAGGCACCCACCACTGTGAGTGTGAGAGACCCTGGTGTAGAAGACGTGAGAGGACACCCACCACTATGAGTGTGAGAGACTCTGGTGTAGCAAACGTGAGCAAGGCACCCACCACTATGAGTGTATGAGACCCTGGTGTAGAAGACATGAGAGGACACCCACCACTATGAGTGGGTGAGAGACCCTGGCATAGAAGACGTGAGAGAGACACCCACCACTATGAGTGAGAGAGACCCTGGTGTAGAAGACGTGAGAGGCACCCACCACTATGAGTGTGAGAGACCCTGGCGTAGAAGACGTGAGAGATACACCCACCACTATGAGTGAGAGAGACCCTGGTGTAGAAGACGTGAGAGGCACCCACCACTATGAGTGTGAGTGACCCTGGCGTAGAAGACGTGAGAGAGACACCCACCACTATGAGTGTAAGAGACCCTGGCATAGAAGACGTGAGAGGACACCCACCTCTATGAGTGTGAGAAACCCTGGTGTAGAAGACGTGAGAGGACACCCACCACTATGAGTGTGAGAGACCCTGGTGTAGAAGACGTGAGAGGACGCCCACCACTATGAGTGTGAGAGACGCTCGCATAGAAGATGTGAGAGAGGCACCCACCACTATGAGTGAGAGAGACCCTGGTGTAGAAGACGTGAGAGGACACCCACCACTATGAGTGTGAGAGACCCTGGTGTAGAAGACGTGAGAGACACCCATCACTATGAGTGTGAGAGACCCTGGTGTAGAAGACGTGAGAGAGACACCCACCACTATGAGTGTGAGAGACCCTGGCGTAGAAGACGTGAGAGGACACCCACCACTATGAGTGTGAAAGACCCCGGTGTAGAAGATGTGAGAGAGGCACCCATCACTAGGAGTGTGAGAGACCCTGGCGTAGAAGACGTGAGAGGACACGCACCTCAGTGTGAGAGACCCCGGTGTAGAAGATGTGAGAGAGACACCCACCACTATGAGTGTAAGAGACCCTGGCGTAGAAGACGTGAGAGGACACCCACCTCTATGAGTGTGAGAGACCCTGGTGTAGAAGACGTGAGACACCCACCACTATGAGTGTGAGAGACCCTGGTGTAGAAGACGTGAGAGACACCCATCACTATGAGTGTGAGAGACCCTGTTGTAGAAGACGTGAGAGGACACCCACCACTATGAGTGTGAGAGACCCTGGTGTAGAAGACGTGAGAGACACCCATCACTATGAGTGTGAGAGACCCTGTTGTAGAAGACGTGAGAGGACACCCACCACTATGAGTTTGAGAGACCCTGGTGTAGAAGACGTGAGAGGCACCCACCACTATGAGTGTGAGAGAGCCTCGCATAGAAGATGTGAGAGAGGCACCCACCACTATGAGTGAGAGAGACCCTGATGTAGAAGACTTGAGAGAGACACCCACCACTATGAGTGTGAGAGACCCCGGTGTAGAAGACGTGAGAGAGACACCCACCACTATGAGTGTGAGAGACGCCGGTGTAGAAGACATGAGAGACACCCATCACTATGAGTGTGAGAGACCCCGGTGTAGAAGACATGAGAGAGACACCCACCACTATGAGTGTGAGAGACCCCGGTGTAGAAGACATGAGAGAGACACCCACCACTATGAGTGTGAGAGGCCCCGGTGTAGAAGACGTGCGAGGGCACCCACCACTATGAGTGTGAGAGACCCTGGTGTAGAAGAAGTGAGAGAGACACCCATCACTATGAGTGTGAGAGACCCCGGTGTAGAAGACATGAGAGAGACACCCATCACTATGAGTGTGAGAGACCCCGGTGTAGAAGACGTGAGACACCCACCACTATGAGTGTGAGAGACCCTGGTGTAGAAGACGTGAGAGACACCCATCACTATGAGTGTGAGAGACCCTGGTGTAGAAGACGTGAGAGACACCCATCACTATGAGTGTGAGAGACCCCGGTGTAGAAGACATGAGAGAGACACCCACCACTATGAGTGTGAGAGACCCTGGTGTAGAAGACGTGAGAGACACCCATCACTATGAGTGTGAGAGACCCCGGTGTAGAAGACATGAGAGACACCCACCACTATGAGTGTGAGAGACCCCGGTGTAGAAGACGTGAGAGACACCCACCACTATGAGAGACCCTGATACTTCAACAGCGAGGGAGAGTCTGACACTGCAGAGGAAAGAGATTCTCACACTGCTGCATGCAGGTCACAGAATCTAGTGTGCAAGGGGGGAGCAGAGACCCCAAAAATACAAGGAGAGGGGAAGAGACCCTGGAAATACATGGAGGAGGGCAGAGTCCAAGGAAATACAAGGAGAAGGGGCAGAGACCCCGGAAATACAAGAAGGAACAAAGACCCTGGAAATACAAGGAGAGGGACATAGAGCCTGGAAATACAAGGATTAGGGCAGAGTACAAGTAAATTCAAGGAGAAGGGCAGAGACCCTGGAAATACAAGAAGGACGAAAGAGACCCCGCAAATTCAAGGAGATGGGAAGAGGCCCTGGAAATACAAGGAGGAGGGCAGAGACCCTGGAAATACAAGGAGAGGGGACGAGACCCTGGAAATACACAGAGAAGTGCAGAGACCCTGGAAATACAGAGGGTGAAACAGATAGCCTGGAAATACAAGGAGAGGGACAGAGACCCTGGAAATACAAGGAGAGGGACAGAGAGCCTGGACATACAAGGAGAGGGACAGAGAGCCTGGACATACAAGGAGAGGGACAGAGACCCCGGAAATACAAGAAAAAGGGATACTGAACCTGGAAATACAAGGAGGAGGGATGAGACCTGAAATTACAAGGAGAAGGGAAGAGGCCCTGGTAATGCAAGGAGAAGGGAAGAGGCCCTGGTAATGCAAGGAGAGGGGTAGAAATCCTGGCAATCCAAGGGGAGGGTCTGGGATCCTAGTAATGCAAGGTGAGGGGCAGATCCCCTGGTAATGTAAGGATTGGGGCAGAGCCCTGGACATCCAAGGTAAGGGGCAGAGCACCTAGTATGTAATGAAAGGGACACATCTCCTAGTAATACAAAGAGGGGCAGAGATACTGTAATGCAAGGAAAGGGCTGAGACCTGGTAATGCAGGGGAGAGGTGGAGACTCTTGTAATTCAAGGAGAGGGCAAGCAATCCTGGTTTTGCAAGGATAGCAGAGACACTGACATCTGAAGCAAAGGGGCGAGACCCTGGTGCTCCAGGGGAAAGGGTGAGCCCCTGATATACAAGGAGAAGGAAAGCTGTGCCACTCAAAGGAAGGAGAGACCCTCACACGTCACTCAATTTAGTAGAGACCCAGGCTCTCTAAGTGAAGTGTGAGACCCTGACACTGCAAACAATGGAAGCAGCGTGGAGAGGACGCTTGTGATGTGAGGAGTGGAGGGGGAGACCCTGACATCACCAGGAAAGGGGGCTACCTTGGCACTACAAGGAGAGGAGGAGAGACCCTGCCATCAATGGAGGCCTTGGCCATACCAAGAACGGCGAGGTGAGCACAGCATTGCAAGGGAGGGGAGACAGACAGTTGTGCCACTAGGGAATGGGGAGAGGTCTTGGCACTAGGAGGGGAGGGGTGACCCTGGCACCACAAAGGTGCTAGGAGTACCCTGATGCACCAACGCTGGGAAGAGACCCTGAAACCTGGGAAGTAGTGGGTGAAGCTGGCACCACAATTGGAAGGAACACCTCTAGTGTTACAAGGAACAGAACAGAACCAGAACAGGAGAGTTCTCCTCCTCAGGTGTGTTGCATGCCAGGGAATGGGAGTTAGGGATCCAAAAGCCCTGAAGAAGGCTGCTCACCCTTTTCGGTCAAACTAAAGGCCGAAACATGTAGGCGAAAACCAGGATAACTGAATCATTACTTTCAATAGTTATCTGAGATTGTATGGTTTTTAGTCATGTCCTGGGTACCCACTCACTAAAAAGATATTCTTGTCGTTTACACCCAGAGGCGTTTTTAGTCAATCTGTATCCCTGTGACGATCAAGTCAGTGAATACATTTGAAGTTAAACTCACGAACACGGTGAAGTCCACTCATGGTAGGACCAACCTACCTGAGCGTGGGGTATACACTAAACATGACGCATGGCACGAATATCAGTGGGTTAGGAGTCTACATCCAGTCTCCTGATTTCTGCAACAGTCGAGACGACATTAGAAGTCATCTGTGCCATAAACAGGTGCCTACGTACCCAGGTGACATAGTGTGGGAGGTCCCAGGCAGTAGAGCATCAGTCACTGTGTTCCTCCAATCAGAGGAGGTGGGTTTGAGAGCAGCGTTGAATGAGGGTGGGGGGTTCCAGTGGTGGGGTCCTGGAGCCTGACAGAATAGACAGTGCGAAGAAGGGTGTGGGCACAGACCAAAAGCTGCTCCTGGAAGCGTAGCTGGAATTGTTTCAGTGAGGTATATTTTGGAGATGTCTTGATTGCAGGGTTAGCAGTTGACAGAGGATAGACAAACAACCACAATGCTAAAGTGAGGCTGTTGTCTGTGGATGTTCAAAAGAATGCATGTGGCCAAGTTGGATCCCTGCCAGGGAGACAATACCCATTTTGTTTTGCCGACCAGGACACTGTTGTAATCATTCTGGTCCTACTAGCGTCTGGATGAAGACCTTGGCTGTGGTTGAGATGTTTGGGAGATGTTGTACGATAAAGATCTGATTTCTGCCAGTTCTGGGTGTGGTGGAGCTGAAGGCATCCAGCTCAATGTTGGTGTGAAGGAGGAACCCAGGCTTTCTGTCAAAGTCGAGGTCCCAAGAGTGACCAGAGGGACGCAAGAGGGCCGGATAGGAAACTTAGAATTGTGGCCACGCGTTATATGTTCTCGTAATGTGACAGGTAACAAAGAGTCTTGAGCAGGAAGGAATTGATCAATAATAATAAATCCAGGATTTGTAAAGTGTGGCAGATCACCTGTGACGGTCTCAAAGTGCTGAATTTTTGGCACACGGAGATTCAGTGACTTGCCCAGGATCACAGGATGCTGAGTCCACGCAGAGAGTCGAACCTGGGTCCTCCAGCTGCAAAGTCGGCAGCTCTGGCCGTCACACCACACCCTCTATGACATATCTGGGCTTGATGAACTACTCACATGTGACAAGGGATGGTGAGTTCTCTGGACGTGGTGAATTAATCACACATGACACGGGATAGAGAGTTCTCTGGGCTTGGTGAACTATTCGCATATGACATGATACAGTGAGGATGCTGGGTTTGGTGAAATACACATGACATGAGACAATGAGACTTCTGGGCTCGGTGAACTGCATGACATGGGACAGTGAGACCTCTGGACGTGGTGACCTACTCACGCCTGGCATGGGACAGTGAGACCTCTAGTCTTGCTGAACTACTGACACATGACATGAGACAATGAGACTTCTGGGGTTGGTGAACTGCATGACATGGGACAGTGAGACCTCTGGACGTGGTGACCTGCTCACGCCTGGCATGGGACAGTGAGACCTCTAGGCTTGGTGAACTACTGACACATGGGACAGTGAAACCTCTGGGCTCGGTGAACTGTTCACACATGACATGGGACAGTGACAGCTGAGGTCCTGGTGAGCCCCTCACACCTGACATGGGACAGTGAGATCTGTAGGCTTGCTGAACTACTGACACATGACATGAGACAATGAGACTTCTGGGCTCGGTGAACTGCATGACATGGGACAGTGAGACCTCTGGACATGGTGACCTGCTCACGCCTGGCATGGGACAGTGAGACCTCTAGGCTTGGTGAACTACTGACACATGACATGGGACAGTGAAACCTCTGGGCTCGGTGAACTGTTCACACATGACATGGGACAGTGACAGCTGAGGTCCTGGTGAGCCCCTCACACCTGACATGGGACAGTGAGATCTGTAGGCTTGCTGAACTACTGACACATGAAATGAGACAATGAGACTTCGGGGCTCGGTGAACTACGCATACATGACATGGGACAGTGACAGCTCTGGGATAGGTGAGCCCCTCACACCTGACATGGGACAATGACAGCTCTGGGATAGGTGAGCCCCTCACACCTGACATGGGACAGTGACAGCTCTGGGCCTGGTGAGTCCCTAACACCTGACATGGGACAGTGACAGCTCAGGACAAGGAGAGTCCCTCACACTTGACATGGGACAGTGACAGCTCTGGGCTAGGTGAGCCCCTCACACCTGACATGGGACAGTGACAGCTCAGGACTAGGAGAGCCCCTCACACCTGACATGGGACAGTGACAGCTGAGGGCTAGGTGAGCCCCTCACACCTGACATGGGACAGTGACAGCTCAGGACTAGGAGAGCCCCTCACACCTGACATGGGACAGTGACAGCTCTGGGCCTGGTGAGCCCATCACACCTGACATGGGACAGTGACAGCTCTGGGATAGGTGAGCCCCTCCCACCTGACATGGGACAGTGACAGCTCTGGGCCTGGTGAGTCCCTAACACCTGACATGGGACAGTGACAGCTCAGGACAAGGAGAGCCCCTCACACTTGACATGGGACAGTGACAGCTCTGGGCTAGGTGAGCCCCTAACACCTGACATGGGACAGTGACAGCTCAGGACAAGGAGAGCCCCTCACACCTGACATGGGACAGTGACAGCTCAGGGCTAGGTGAGCCCCTCACACCTGACATGGGACAGTGACAGCTCAGGACTAGGAGAGCCCCTCACACCTGACATGGGACAGTGACAGCTCTGGGCCTGGTGAGCCCATCACACCTGACATGGGACAGTGACAGCTCTGGGATAGGTGAGCCCCTCACACCTGACATGGGACAGTGACAGCTCTGGGCCTGGTGAGCCCCTCACACCTGACATGGGACAGTGACAGCTATGGGATAGGTGAGCCTCTCACACCTGACATGGGACAGTGACAGCTCAGGGCTAGGTGAGGCCCTCACAACTGACATGGGACAGTGACAGCTCTGGGATAGGTGAGCCCCTCACACCTGACATGGGACAGTGACAGCTCAGGGCAAGGAGAGCCCCTCACACCTGACATGGGACATTGACAGCTCTGGGCCTGGAGAGCCCCTCACACCTGACATGGGACAGTGACAGCTCTTGGCCTGGTGAGCCCCTCACATCTGACATGGGACAGTGACAGCTCTGGGATAGGTGAGCCCCTCACACCTGACATGGGACAGTGACAGCTCTGGGCCTGGTGCGCCCCTCACACCTGACATAGGACAGTGACAGGTGAGCCCCTCACACCTGACATGGGACAGTGACAGCTCTGGGATAGATGAGCCCCTCACACCTGACATGGGACAGTGACAGCTCAGGGCTAGGTGAGCCCCTCACACCTGACATGGGACAGTGACAGCTCAGGACTAGGAGAGCCCCTCACACCTGACATGGGACAGTGACAGCTCTGGGCCTGGTGAGCCCATCACACCTGACATGGGACAGTGACAGCTCTGGGATAGGTGAGCCCCTCACACCTGACATGGGACAATGACAGCTCTGGGATAGGTGAGCCCCTCACACCTGACATGGGACAGTGACAGCTCTGGGCCTGGTGAGTCCCTAACACCTGACATGGGACAGTGACAGCTCAGGACAAGGAGAGCCCCTCACACCTGACATGGGACAGTGACAGCTCAGGGCTAGGTGAGCCCCTCACACCTGACATGGGACAGTGACAGCTCTGGGCTAGGTGAGCCCCTAACACCTGACATGGGACTGTGACAGCTCAGGACAAGGAGAGCCCCTCACACCTGACATGGGACAGTGAGAGCTCAGGGCTAGGTGAGCCCCTCACACCTGACATGGGACAGTGACAGCTCAGGACTAGGAGAGCCCCTCACACCTGACATGGGACAGTGACAGCTCTGGGCCTGGTGAGCCCATCACACCTGACATGGGACAGTGACAGCTCTGGGATAGGTGAGCCCCTCACACCTGACATGGGACAGTGACAGCTCTGGGCCTGGTGAGCCCCTCACACCCGACATGGGACAGTGACAGCTATGGGATAGGTGAGCCTCTCACACCTGACATGGGACAGTGACAGCTCAGGGCTAGGTGAGCCCCTCACAACTGACATGGGACAGTGACAGCTCTGGGATAGGTGAGCCCCTCACACCTGACATGGGACAGTGACAGCTCAGGGCAAGGAGAGCCCCTCACACCTGACATGGGACATTGACAGCTCTGGGCCTGGAGAGCCCCTCACACCTGACATGGGACAGTGACAGCTCTTGGCCTGGTGAGCCCCTCACATCTGACATGGGACAGTGACAGCTCTGGGATAGGTGAGCCCCTCACACCTGACATGGGACAGTGACAGCTCTGGGCCTGGTGCGCCCCTCACACCTGACATAGGACAGTGACAGGTGAGCCCTTCACACCTGACATGGGACAGTGACAGCTCTGGGATAGATGAGCCCCTCACACCTGACATGGGACCGTGACAGCTCTGGGCTAGGTGAGCCCCTCACACCTGACATGGGACAGTGACAGCTCTGGGCCTGGTGAGCCCCTCGCACCTGGCATGGGACAGTGACAGCTCTGGGTCTGGTGAGACCCTCACACCTGGCCAGGAATGGATTTCTCAAGTTTCTCACCTCCGTGTGGGGGAAGCTCATCGACTCAGGTTCTCCCTTTGCATGCTAGTAAGCCAAATACTCTTTATCCCAATGTAACTTCAGGACTACAAGAACCAGAATGCACAGATGCAACCTGAACGAGCTACTCGAGCATGGATCTGAGAAACTTTAGATCTGTCGAGGAATCCCGCAGGGCACTTTACTCACACGGGATAAGCGTTAGCAGGAGATACAACATAACATAACATTTTGCGTGGCGTGGTAGTCCAGTCCTATTTTTTCCCTGGATTCCTGGGACATGTAGTCATGTTTTATAATGAAATGAAATAAGACTACAGAACTGGAAGAAAAAAAACTGTACCGGAGCAGCATATCACGCATGGACCTAGGAAACCTGGCAGAGCTGGGCCAGGATGAGGTCACACCTGACGTGTCAGGGTGAGAGATCCGAACCATTCACAAACTTTGATTATCAAAACGTCTTTAAATAGCACTTCTCTTATTACTTGGCCATTTTTAGGCGCTCGAGCAATTAGCATGCCTTTCAGACAGCTACAAAAAAGACATGAAAATACTGTCGGAGGGGGCATCACCCCCCCCCACCCCGCTAATGTCACACTCAATCCACCTTCAGCAGCTGCAGCTCTGTGCGCGTGACTTTGCTCTTTCAAAAGAAAGGACATTTGCAATCTCCGAACAAGCTCCCACGCTCTTCTTTATGGGAGAAGGAATGTCCTTTTAACAAAACATCACTAAAACGGGTGCGGAACCGAAGCCCAGGGGGGCGGGGTGATGTTCCCAGGATCACACAAGGCATGCGGGTGGCATAAGTGCAAAATCACTCTATGTAACCATCCAGACCAGAGCACTCTGGGAGATGTAGTCTTTGCCCGACTTCAACCATTGTGAATAAAGCACCTGGAAACGATATGGAAAACGAAAGGTCACCTTGATGAAAAAGTGTCCAGGTGTAAAAAAAAAAAAACGGCCCCACAGTTCCGGGGCCAAGGGGTACCTGGGTGTCACCGAGACGACTCCGGCTTTGTCGTCTCCCGAGCAGCCCATGCTCGCTAAATTAATCAGGCTCGTAATTATCAGCAATTTAGCTGCATTTTGTTGGTAATTAGCTTGATAAATTAGCATGAGCAATGGAGAACTTGACGTCTTCCTTGGTTTACTAAAAATAAATAAATAAATTAAAAAAAAAGAGCCTGGCTTACTTTTTGCATTGACACCTTTCATCAGCCACAGCGCTCATCGTGATATCTGATAGAAACTTGGGGTGCAGGACAAAAGCTGATTAAACTTTTTTGGAGGAGGGCTTGCCAGGTGCAGGCCAGCCTGGTGAAACTGCAGCCGCGCCTCGAGGCGCGCTCCTGGGACCGCAGCGCTGTGCTGGGAAATGTATGCTAAACTCATGCAGCCCCCCTCCGCCCAGGTACCCGCCCCAGTGCACCAATCAAGGCTCGTAAACAACCCCGGATCTGGGTGACAGCAGAATGAATGGGGCTTCATGAGCCCGCTAATGTATGCAAATATCTTCGCTGCGCACGAAGGGGATTGTGGGTACAGTACCGCTGTCTGTCTCCCACACCTCTCCGCCGCATTTTGGGAGCAGGGTCTCATTTGGCTTCAAGTCAGCACAGCGCCTTGAGCCCTATCACAGAAACTCGGTGCTGGACCTAAACACAGCCAATCCATTTTTTCATCATTTTGGAAGGGGACACACTTTCCTGCAATAAATGCCTCACAACTAATTTGTTTCACCGGGAAACTAACTGCCAAACAATTGCTAACTATGTTTAGCTGTGCAATAGATGTTATAACAAATAAATCCTAACACCACGAATAACTTGAAAAAAAGCAAATATTTTTTCAAATGATTTTGACACTTTTGTAATCAGAAAACAAACTGATTTTGTCTCAAAGTTATTTTCCTCGTTCACAATTTGGAAAGTGTAGAAAACGCATTTTCTACATTTCAATATTCTACATCAGTTTGCTCCTTGTTTCCCCAAGTGAACAAATCCTGTTTCTTCCAATCAATGTTTTTATTTTTGCGCCGGTGTCCTGCTTTATCACAGCCTAGGTTTCCAGTTCTAGGTTTCCCTTAAAAGCCACTGGAATCATGCGATTGTGCGGCCTTGGCGTTTTTCCAATGATTATGCATTTGCCACATAAGCCATCACGTGCCGCATAATTTGCTGATTTAAAATAACATATGTTTCTACGTCAAACGGTTCAAAAGTTATGAAAGAAGTTGTAACACCTGTTGCCACGCAAAGGTTGACTGGACGGATTTCTCTTGCTTCTTGTTATATTTGGGCGTTAAATTGGTACTGATGAGGCACAACCAATGACCGGACAGTGTTAACAAGTGTAAAAAATGAAGAAATATTTAAGTAATGCTATCAGAAAATATGATGATGCATTGGAGAGAGAGAGAGACTTTATTCGTATGAAAAATTTCAACCATTAAAACAAGTAAACAAAACAACACATAGTCCAATTATCAATAAAAACAGTATATAAAATATCCATTAATTAAAAACAGATAAAACCTAATTATTAAGAATTAAAAAAAACAATTCTTAAAAATACTCTGCATTACTGCGCCAAGTAATAGCTCCCTTCAGGAACAATCCCAACCCCCACCACACCAATATGTCTGAAGCCATTCGCAGCCACAAGAAAGCAGGGCGATATTGCACAAAACCCTTGAGCCTCAGCAAAGGGAATACAAAAACGGCGTCTCAAAGGTGCATAAAAAACACAGAATAATGTAAAATGGGTCAAGGTCTGCAGATACACCCCATCACAGGGACACGGTCTAATAGATTTTGCACCATACTGAGCTAACGGGAAACATAAACTGCTTCTAATAACCCCGAAACGAAATTGAGTGATGAGAGACCTTTCCCTCATATCATTTATCTGTAAGAGATAGGGCCCAAGGCCCACCCCCACCTTTAACATGATAAAATCCCTGACCGATTTTTTCCCTAAAACCTCCCCATCTCTTTTGGTCCCCAGGATTCTCAAGAAATTATCCTTTACCCAGTTTTTATCACGGCTGGTCAGACCCTCAGGAGTGTCAAACAAGTCAGGCCGCCCCAGATCGTGGGCCGCCTTTCTTATGTACCTCAGCCAGGGAATATTCTTTGCATGGTCACAGGCCAAGCAATCCCTTAGAATCTCTCTACTAAAGGTGGCATGTTCATTACTCCAAATAGAGATCCATAGCAAGAGGGGAGCCAACTGAATAGTGTCTTGTACAAACTCGAGATCTAATTCCAGATGAAGGCAAAAACCAGAGGTATTTTGGCCAACTCCCAATAGCCTTCTGCAGAAACGGTTTTCTTCTACAGTAAGGGCTCGGGTATCCATATACCCCCAAAGTGCTGCACCATACAGCAGGACTGGGAGACATTTCTGCCTGTAGATTTCAAGCAAAGACTTAATAGGTTTACTTCCTACTCTTGCAGCAAAATCAAATGTAGCGCCAACTGTAGCATGGAAAAGAGTACCGCTTCTGGTAATACATGGTTTCCATGAACCTTTATCGTCAAAGGTGACCCCTAAATATGGGAATTCATGAACCCTGCTAATAATTTGCTCTTCAATCTTCAGCTCCCCCACCCTGCTCAAAGGTGTACCACATGCCATAAAGTGTGATTTTTTATAGTTAATCTCTAAACCCAAAGCTGACATGAAAGAAGCAGAGGCTCTAACTGCTTCACGGAGGCCATTCATAGTGCGGGCCATAAGGACCGCATCATCCGTGTACGTCAGTACAGGGACATTAAAGCCATTCACCTTAGGGACATCCCTGCAGTGTTCCACCAGGAAGTCAGACAATCTGTTTGTATATAAAAGAAAAAGGTTGGGGGCCAAGACACAACCCTGGCGAACGCCCCTTGTGAGCTTAAAAGCCTCTGAACACTCCCCATTTATCCCCACCCTCACGTTTGCAGCCGTTCCTGAGTGGAGGTAGTTAAGGAGATGATGATGCATTACACCACATAATTTGTGTTTTTTTCTTGCCACATAATTTACTCAACCCTGTGACTTAATTTGGCCTCACCTGCTGCAGAGTTCCAGTGACCCTGTCTTTTGGTGGTCACTATTAACAGGAGCATAAACCGCAGTGGTTACATTGAAGGAAACCCCCACACAGGTGTCTCAGAAAGCAATGATGTGTTAAGTGGCTTTGTGGGCTCTGAGGTAACAGGACAGCTTGAAATAATTACTCTGGGTTGCAATTGACTCCTTATATTTTTTGCCCACAGTGCTATGTACACAACAGCCTGAGCAATGCTCCATCAGGAACAGTCCATTCGGAAATGTCAGGCCAGGCCCTTTCTGAACTAGAACACAAGCAACCCCAGACTGGTTTTAGCCTCGTTAGTCCTTGTCAGTGAGATACAGTTCGAGTCCTGTGGCACAGAGAGCAAGGCACCCATGACATCCAGACACAAAGATGGGCATTCCCATCGCACTTAAGGTGTCACACCCAGGGAAACAATAAGTGATGGGTGGAATGCTTGAATGAACCTCAGCCACTGGTAATTAGTCCAGGGTAATTCCTGTATTTTTTTGCCCACCATGCCTCCTCATGCAGGAACCAACTGTATGCAAATTAGCGTTGGTCCTGCAGCCACAGTAACAGCCCAGACTGAACTACCAGGTCCTTCCTGAACGAGAAGACAAGCAGCCGTAGACCAGTTTTAGACTGCAATTGTAAAGGGCTGTCCGGGAGGGTGAGGCCTTAAATAACACGGTTGGCGTGGGGCTGCCTGAACCAACCATGAGTGAAAAAGCAGAGTCAGACGAAGACACTGTCTAGGCAGGAGCTCCCACTAAAAGGACTGGTGGCAAAACTCAACATGATGTTTGAAAGACTGTAGAGAACTGGGCTGTAGGCCCCTGGTAACAAGGTACTGATGGTGGCGAGTCCACGGAGGACCAGGGAAAGCACACAGGAGTGGACAGATTGGTCAACAACTGTGGATCATGAACCACTGAGAGGAGAAAACAGTAGCTACAGAAGCTAGAACCTAGAAGAGGGTCCCTCGGTAACCGTTTCTGGAGCGATGACCCCTTGATTGAGATAGCGAAATGTGAGCGGATGACGTCAGATTTAAGGGCACCAAGCAGGGGACAATTGAGAACATGGAATGAGTGGTATTGAAGGTTCAGCAAAGAGAGTCCATACTTGCACACTGCTAATAGGAGAAACAGAGGAACACCATGGCATAAGATAAACTGAGTAGGCAGCAGCCAAAAGCCAATAATCTGGGAATATATGCCTTTTCTTCATCAAAGTTCTAAGCAACTGTTGTCAAGCATGAATACTAGCAAACCTGCCACCGGGAGCCAAGAACCTGAACACTCGCTGAGGGACATAGTGCAGGCCGCCTCCAGGTCAGTACCGAAACACAAAATTGATGTCTGAACAACAGGTACCCTCCGCACAAAATTGATGCCACCAACATTGAAGTGAATCCGCTGAGGAAGACTTAAAAAAACATATCAGAAAGAGTGGAGGTTACTGAACAGTGCCTCCGAGAGACGACCTCAGGTGTTAAACAACTCAGTCACAACTAATAATTGATTCTCTAGGAATCCAGCAGCTCCTAGAAGATGGAGAAGACAGATCACAGCAAAACAATGTGTGTTTCGTTGGGAGTACTGAACAGTCAGAAGGCCCTTCCTCGAAGAATGAATCATAAGAGTGGTGAAGGCCAAAGGACTATTCACATTCATCTTTCTGGGAATGTCCCACAAGGTGTCAGCCCATCCGCTGCCATCTAGACCGGTTAAAGCTCATTTTCTGAACTATAGGGACTGAGATGCCATTTTTCAGGAGGCTTGGAGACAAGGACCCATTTCATGTGAACACTTGAAAGTACTGTTCCCTAACTTCACACAGGCAGAAAAACATCTATTTTTAAAGCCACAGAACCATGGAACTGGCTGGATAGGTGGCGTATGCAAGGCTGTGCTTGATTTGAGCCGGTGCTGCAGAGGGGGCCCACCAGCACTCATTTTTGGAGGAGCAGCACTTATGTTTTCCTCATCAGACTTTGACCCAGAGTGCAAGAGATGGAAAAACACACAAGGGGAAAAGAAGTAGGAAAAGGAAGACAGAAAATGCATGACCGAGGGAGAAAGCAGAGATGAAAAATAACCTGCAGTAGGGAGATAAAGGCGTATGGAGTGAATGGTGGTGGTTCAAAGAGTCGTGAGGTGGGATAAAGACTACACAGCCTTGGTATTAGGCTCCTCGACATTCACTAGAACCGGCCACGGGTTTGGGAGCAAAACTTTGGACTTCAGCACTTATTCTTTTACAAATTAAGCTGTGATGCAAGGCACAGGGGAACGGTTGCCAAGGAGATTTAGGACAGAAAGATGAGAAAGGGAAACTGTAGACAAACTCCTGGGAGACTGAAAAGAAGACAAAAAATCCAGAAGAACATGAACAAGTGTCAGTACTGGAGGTGGAGAAAGAAAATGAAGACAATTATAAAAAATGGCACGGGTCCTAATGGGATGGCGATTTATGAGTGATTCCCGGATCAAGTGATACTGGTCAGTGGTAAGATGACCAATAGTTTGAAAGTTAACACTTTATCAAAAAGTTGAATATTGTTTTGGGATTGAGGTGCGTGGGCGACAGGTGCGTCCGACATTTGAGTGGTGGGTAAACTGCATTTCTATTGCAGGAGGCACACCTTAAGCTGTATCACACAAAGTGCCTCAGAGGAGGGGGTCGCAATGGGCATGTGTGCTTGCAGTGTGGGGCACTCTGGTATTAAAGAAGGGGTCAGAGGTGCCTCTGCCCCTCATTTGTAATACACATAGCGCCAGAACAGCTATAGCACTGGCGCTGCCTTAAGGGGGCATTCCCTCATTTGCATGTGAACGTGACTTCACGTGAAGCACTTTGCCTCTGCACTCGTGCGATGTTATGGACACATAATGCTGTCAGGCGGTGCACTGACTGTGCACTACAAAGAAGTGGGGCATATTCATTGCGCCCTCTGAAAGAGGCACAGGGGTCCCATGGACCCCTCAGACAAATCATATCAAATCAAACTAATTTGTATAGCGCAGCTGCATCACCCGCGAGGGTCTGGGGAGTGCAGCTGCATCACCCGCGAGGGTCTGGAGAGCACGGCTGCATCACCCGCGACGGTCTGGAGGCGCTGGGAGGACGAACTGGCAGTTCTTCTATTCGTTAAATATCCAAGACTTGAGGTCCTTCCTGAACTGCTGGAGTGATGGTGAGGCTCAGATGCTGGGGGACACCCATCTGCAGGTGAGCATAGTCACTCACTGCACGTGCTTGCAGGGGGGTCTCTGTCACCCTTTGAAGTGCAGGCGGGCTGCTGTCTGCACTGGGAAAGCCGGAGCAGCTGCCTCAAGTTGCCGCTCACCCTTCACTAAAGCGCCGCCCCAAGGGAAGCTGCGAGTTCAGGTCTGCCCTGGGGACAGCACATGTTCTGTAATAAGACGCACTGTCTCTGTTTGCAGCTCACACACCCTATACATAATGCGGCCCTGGTGGATAATGAATATGCTCTGTTGAGCACAGGGAGATATAAACTGGTGATGTGTATAGGCTTCCCTACAGGCACTAGGGAAGTTATAATACTGTTTGAAAGAACTATACCACTTGTGCTTGGCAAGACATGCTGACACTTTTTTTGGCAACTATTTTCATTTAGTTTTTTGTATGTAAATAATGAGTATTCCCCTTTAGCACATACTGGCATAGAAATCAAGGTATATAATGTAGAGTGTTGTTTATTGGACAGTCTGTGGGTGCATCTATAGCGAGGGATGCATTCATGCCTCCTCAGTTCGGAAACCTCTTCCTGTGGTCCAACCACTCAAGTGACCCCAACAGTTTCTGTGTGGGCCTTGGCTTCATCGCCATACCAATTCAGTGTCTGAAGCCTGGTATGCAGGGGGAGCCACATGTCCAGAGTCAAATCCGTTAAATTCTTTTAAATTCTTTCCATCTGCCAGATGCGTTCTCAAATTTATTAGGAGAACCTCTTCTTGAGTCCCATAAATACATCCACCCCTGCTAACCATTTTAACTTTGTGAGAGGTACTTGCAACTGCATAATTGTGCAATATCCCTTTTTGCCACCATCAAGCCCAATGAGCAGAACATCATTTTTTCTAGGAAGATTGATGTCTCCCAGAACACTCAGCAGCAAAAGTTGGGGATTGTGTGTGATTGTGCTTTCTAGAACATCATTCAATTCTTTAAGGACCATACACTAGTAATTCCAAAGTGCGGGTCAACCCCATAATATGTGAAAGAAGGTGCCTTCAATATACATCTCAAGCATGCATTTTGTTGGGCTGTCCCCATTCTGGGTAACTTGACACTATCTAGGTAGGGTGCGTGGATGACTATATTAAATTACACTGAACTGTGCTCTGATGGCAACTTCACGGGGATGCATCAAAGCACATTCCTAGTCCACATCTTCAAGGGTCCCACATCACTGTCCCATCACTATCATAGAGCTTTCAATTTGTCAGTAGTATTATTTATTACAATTTTAAATATGGAGGCTACTACCTCTTCCCCAGCGGGTCCTGCAGTACAAGGCACTTTAGTGGTGCAGAGTCAAATAGAACCTCCCATTCAATGGCCTCTGCTTGTTTCAATGGCCTCTGCATGTTTCAATGTCCTCTGCTTGTTTTAATGGTCTTTGCTTGTTTCAATTGTTTCTTCTTGCTTCAATGCCCTCTGCTTGTTTCAATGGTCTTTGCTTGTTTCAATTGTTTCTTCTTGCTTCAATGTCCTCTGCTTGTTTCAATGGTATTTGCTTGTTTCAATGGCCTCTGCTTGTTTCAATGGTCTTTGCTTGTTTCAATGGTCTTTGCTTGTTACAATGGTCTCTGCTTGTTTCAATGGCCTCTGCTTGTTTCAATGGTCTTTGCTTGTTTCAGTGGTCTTTGCTTGTTTCAGTGGTCTTTGCTTGTTTCAATGGCTTCCGCTTGTTTCAATGACCTTTGCTTGCTTCAATGGCCTCTGCTTGTTTCAATGGTCTTTGCTTGTTTCAATGGCCTTTGCTTGTTTCAATGGCCTCTGTATGTTACAATGTCCTCTGCTTGTTTCAATGTCCTCTGCTTGTTTTAATGGTATTTGCTTGTTTCAATTATTTCTTCTTGGTTCAATGTCTTCTGCTTGTTTCAATGGTCTTTGCTTGTTTCAATGGCCTCTGCTTGTTTCAATGGTCTTTGCTTGTTTCAATGGTCTCTGCTTGTTTCAATGGCCTCTGCTTGTTTCAATGGAATCTGCTTGTTTCAATGGTCTTTGTTTGTTTCAGTGGTCTTTGCTTGTTTCAATGGCCTCTGCTTGCTTCAATGGCCTCCGCTGGTTTCAATGGCCTCTGCTTGTTACAATGGCCTCTGCTTGTTTCAATGGTCTTTGCTTGTTTCAATGGCCTCTGCTTGTTTTAATGGCCTCTGTTTGTTTCAATGGCCTTTGCTTGTTTCAATGTCCTCTGCTTGTTTCAATGGCCTCTGCTTGTTTCAGTGGCCCCTGCCTGTTTCAATGGTCTTTGCTTGTTTTAGTGGTCTTTGCTTATTTCAGTGGCCTCTGCTTGTTTCAATGACCTTTGCTTGCTTCAACAGCCTCTGCGTGTTTCAATGGCCTCTGCTTGTTACACTGTCCTCTGTGTGTTTCAACGGCCTTTGCTTGTTTCAATGGCCTTTGCTTGTTTCAATGGTCTTTGCTTGTTTCAATGGCCTGCGCTTGCTTCAATGGCCTCCGCTTGCTTCAATGGCCTGTGCTTGTTTCAATGGTCTTTGCTTGTTTCAATGGCCTCTGTTTGTTACAGTGTCCTCTGCGTGTTTCAATGGTATTTGCTGGTTTCAATGGCCTCTATTTGTTACAGTGTCCTCTGCTTGTTTCAGTGGTCTTTGCTTGTTTCAATGGCCTCTGCTTGTTTCAATGGCCTCTGCGTGTTTCAATGGTCTTTGCTTGTTTCAATGGCCTCTGCTTGTTTCAATGGCCTCTGCTTGTTTCAATGGCCTCTGCTTGCAGGTAATGCGTGAGTTGATTATATTAATAGTACTGTGTGTGTAAGAGCCGGGGTTTCAACTATAGCTATTCGAAGGACTAAATGGTCCCCCTTTTTATCATGTTGCCAACGAAGTCCCAGTGACTGTACCCCTGCAGCTTCCACATCACCTTCAGAACACTACCCTGCCGTGAGGTGGGTGACACCAGTGCTCAATTTGTAAAATAATAAGTGCCAGTGCTCAAAGCTCTGCTTGAAATGTCAGTGTGCCGATTACCAAAGACACGCAGTTGTTAATCCACCTCGTGCCTCCGTAATCCACTTCCTGGCACTCCCTGCCCTTTTATCTCACTCTCGCAGGTTTTTGCTTTTTCCTTTCGAGGCGTTTTATCCATTTTTTTCCTCATCGTCTCCCCTTTGTCCGTTTTCCCCCCTCTTGCTCTTGAAAATGTTGAATTAGGAAAAATAAGAGCTGGTCCCCAAAAATGAGCATCAGTGGCCCCCACCGGCTCAAATTAAGCACTGGGCAACCCAATGGGTTTTTCTGCAACTGTGTCACTATAATAGTCAGATCAACATACCTGCCACCTGGACTCCAGCAGGGAGTATTAGCTGGAATAGCAGTTTGATGCTGAGGCACCTGCAGAAACAGTACCTGTAGGAGGTGACTACAATCTAGGAATGGATGAGGAGGCAGCTGGGAGGACCACAGCAATGATGAGTTGTTAAATGAAAGTCCATGGATAGAAACACTTGGGGATATTTTTGAGAGGCTTGCACTGGTCCGTTGGCACAAACCTCTCGAACATATCCATGAGGCCACGCAAAGCCACTTTGCGTGGCATTGAATAGCCACATAGACATGGAGTAAGGCAAGGCCATGCAAGACCGTGTGCTGCATTACTCTGCGCTAGGGAGGCATTCCAAGGGCGTTGCAGTGGGTTTTCCCAAGCAACACCCATGGAGTTTGATGCTGCCCCAGATTTACAGAATCATGTAAGCCTCGGAAAGCTCCAAAACCTTACACCTCCCAGGATGAGGCATGACGAGGAGAAATATTTGTATTTCACCTTGTTCTCCCCTCTTCTCATAGAAAGAGGAAAAACACGTCTCGGGGATGTTTTTGTGCAGGAAGGTGCCCCTTCCTGCACAAAAACAATCCTGCATGCGATGCAGAAACCCTTGCAGATGGCGCAAGGGTGCCTGCGTTGGAGCTAGGCTACCAAAATGGCACCAGCGCATGGGGAAGGAACAGGAATCCACCGTATAGCATAAAAACAGAGCATCCCTGCCCCTTCACTTTCTCTTAGGGCAGCGCAGTAGGATGACATGCTGCGCTGCCCTGCGTCAAATCCCTGTAAACGTGGCCCACGGAGTCCTGGTCTGATAACTAGATCAAGTGTCACTTTTAATGTCTCGATTACAGATGGGATAGGCCATGCCCTACAAATCCACTAACATAACATAACAAAGATAGCACACAGGGTAAATGCACCTGCAGCAGGGATCTGTGAGTAACCTCAGAGCTTTGAATCCTAGGAGGGGCAGCTCAGCCTTTCATCCTCCAGCAGAAGATAAAATGAGTCTGCTGATTTCGGTTATAAGGCCTGTCATTGAGCACCAAGAGGGAGCTCAGTGTGTCAGTGCAGTTTGAAAGGTCAATGTATTGTAAAGAGACTGAGGGCTGCAACATTGGTAACTGACTAATGTCATGTGTGACATATTCATCCAATCTTCGCTTTTGAGCCCACAACACATTACATTCCGGGCTCATGGTTTAATCTCTTATATTCTAAGCATAGATTCAAGCATTCCAACATGTTTATCATGATGTATCCTTAGTTTCTAGCAGGTGATGCTACATGTAACATAATGGGATGCTTGATTCGTGGATATCTGATTATCATTCTATCCTTTCAGGTTTATACTGACGTCATGACATTTTTTGTGGTGCTTCTACGTTTTATGTCTGATTCATTGAGAATAATATTTGCACCTTGTGTTGTTTGTTTTTAGTGTGCTTGAAAATACTATAAAATATTTTGAACCCTAACCACCCAGCACTTAAATGTCAGTGGGACTCATTTTTTCCAGGGTTAGACTTTGTTTTAAGAATCCTTTTTTTCAGGTCGGTAAGCTCAGTTGCTTCAATTGAACTGAAGAAAATACTCCTAGGGGATGCTCTGGTGACATGACAAACTAGTGTTGGCTAAAAGCTCTAGAAAGCTAGGACCGGCTGAAAACATCACACAGGACACAGATTCACTTGGCAGCCATAGCAGCCCATAGAAGACCCTGAAAGGTGGTGTTTTTTCCTGCTGGGTCTGCGACCTGCTTTCTTCTTTGCTGCCTGTCGTGTCCTCTGAATTTCCAACGCGAATGCAGCCTCGATTAAAGGTACCATGGGACCAAGCAAAGGAAATGTGCCCCTCTGCTCCCAGTTGGCCTGTAAAAGACAGCCATAATTGGAATGCAGTCGGTCGCTCCCCTGGGCCCGGCACCACTGCACCTGCTGTACTAATGACAGCCACGCCTCTGCAAAGCCTAGTTCATACTGAGCTGAACTCACCGGAGTACCCTGTGCTGCCAACAGAGTGAGTGAAGTTATTCCAGAGCTGCCCACTGCCCTATGGCACCAGCAGCATGTTACCCTCTGCTGACGTCTTACTCAGCAGCCATTGGTACTAGCACCAGCATGCAAAGTGTTGCTGGCTAGGAAGCCAGCCCAGCATAGGGTAAAAATGCTCCTTGTTGTATAAGCACAATTGGCAACTCTGTTATTTGTATAGTGCACTCTGCGACTTGAATCACCACCTATAGAATATGCTGAACCGCAGGGGGCCTGGCATCTTAGGTCCTTTCTGCAAGGGCTGCCTTTCGGCTAGGTTCTGTACAAACACATACATCCATCAGCTTCCTCACACTACCCATATACCTGCTCATGAGTGTTAGGCGATAGTTTAGACTCTGTGACTATTCAGTCATTGGCCTCTCTGCTGAGAGACCAGAAGGAGGTCATGAATGTGTGGCTGGGTTGGGTGTTTACACCTGCAGTTTGGGTTCTGGACTGAGAACCTCAGATCTTTTTTGCAAGGCGGCTGGACACAAAGTTACCTGGGGCAGAACACATTTAAGGGCATATTTATACCCATTCGTGCAGAATTTGCTACATTTTTTTTTTACGCAAATCTGGTGCAAAACAAACTCCATATTTGTATTTAGACATTAGACCAGTCTAACATCAAAATATTGGAGTTTGCACTATTTTTTAAATGCATGAACCTACCTTGAGTCAATGGTGCCAACCCAATAGCCCCATATTTATCCCCTGTGCTAAAATGACATACGGGTGGGAGGAGGGGCTAAATAATGGTGCAAAGCTTGCTTTGCACCATTATTTAATGCCCGGGTCAGACCAGGCGTTAGGGGACCTGTGGCCCCATTTCCATGGTTAAACACCATGGAATGGATCCACACGTGCCCTCCTCAAGCCCCAGGAACACCCCCACCCACACCAGAGGGACACCAGAGGATGGGGGCCCCCATCCCAGGCAAGTAGGGTAAGTATAAGTAAGTAATTTGTTTTTTTTTTTTTAATTAAAGTGGCATCGAGGGCCCAACTTGGTCCCCCCTGCATGGCACAGGGTGAAACGGTCTTGCCCAGGGAACACTGGTTCCCTGTGCTGGCCATTGGGGTGGTGGGCATGACTCATGTGGTATGGATGGTTTTGCATCAGAAAATGACGCTAGGCTGGTTAGAGTCATTTTTTTTTACCTAAACTTGCCTAATGTCATTTTTTGGTGCAAAACCCCCTTCTCCCATACCGCCAGCCCCACCCATCTAACGTCATTTTTTTTACGCTAGCCCAGCCTTTGCACCGACTTGCGCCATTCCATAAATATGGCACCTGGATGGGGCTCTGGAATGGGGCAAGCCGGTGCTAAACGTTTTGGTGCAAAACTGTGTTAGTGCAGTTTTGCACCAAAAAGTATAAATATGCCCCTTAGTTCTAACAGCTATTGGGCTAACATTAGCACTCGTTGGTGAAAAAGGGGCATGCTAAAAGCACACTGGCCCCTATTTATACTTTTTTTGTGCCGCATTTGCGTCATATTTTTAAGCAAAAGTGGCACAAAAGTACAATATACAATTATATTTTGTGTTTGCGCCGCTTTTGCTTCAAAAAATGACGCAAATGCAGCGCTAAATAGTATAAATATGGGCCTAGGAGAGGAAAAACAATGTGTTGGAACCCCTGTGCCCAAGCGCCTTCCGGTGGCCCTTTCTTGAAATGGTGCAGCACGTGCTGCAGGTGTTGTCCCGCGAGGGCCGCCTGTCCTCAGACCTGAGCTCCTAGATGATGCAGCAGCAGCACCAGTGGGTGGCCAGTGCTTAATTCGAAAAAAATAGGTGCCGCAGCCCTCGTCAGGTGACCACTGTGGCTTGAGCCACACATTGCCCTTGCCAGCACTGCCAGGGACTGTACCAACTCTAATTCACATCACTCTCCTAAATGTGACGTTTTAGAGAGTGCCAGGCTCGCAAAGCTACAAGAATGGCTTGGACAGCAGGTATGAGTCACCTTAGATGTATATTGAATTAAAAACATCTGATGTGGTCATCTCAACATTAAACAAACAACGCCACCATGTGGCAGATTGTCATAATTACTGTGTTGACAGTTAAGTGCCAGTGCCAAGCACCAGAAACCACCCGCTCAAATTAAGCACTGTTGGTGACGCTCTCTGCCTGATCTCCAATTGTCAAAGTTTGACCCCTGCAGACTCCCTGTGCTTGTGAGCTGATGATGAATCCCAGTAGGTTCTTATACTAGCACCAAAGTGGGGCATTGCACATAGTGCGAGCCCTATGAATGGGCGCACATGTGCAACAAGGGCTACCTCAGACAGCTCCTCCTCCCAAGGACCCTGGTCTGCCTTAACCTCTCATTAGTTGCCTCTACATGCTTGTGTATTTTTAAAGGGCCTTCATGGGGTGCTGTCAGGCAGGGGAGCTGGAAGAAGGGGCGGACGAGGCGCTGCAGCACCCCCAGAATAACCTTGCAGGAGTTCAAAAGAAAGATGGTCAACAGGAGGCAGGGTCAGGGCTCAGTTGCCAGGCGATGTTTACTTATAGACTACTCTCATTCAATGTGGTCACGTGGAGATGATGGGATGATCCCCACCTTTACGGGTTTCACGTTGTGCAGTTCAGCCACCAGATGAATATGCTACACTTCCTCTACACCCACGTTACCAGCCCCAACCCCCCTCCCCAACCGTAACCCTGCTGCCGTCAGCGCAGCTCTCATCCACATCAATTACCACACCTTTTGTGCCCTGGGATTTTGTCGCCCAGTATCCGTGTCATGGACTTCAAGCCAGTTGTGGCTACTCCACTCCACAAGAAACTTGGTGGCACATTTATGAGCCCCTTGAGCCACCGGAGCATCACTTTTTGTGCAGCTCCAGCAGTGCAAACTACACATTCATATCCATGAGGCCACGCAAAGCCACTTTACATGGCATTGAATGGCCTCACTGCTGTGGAGTAGGGCAAGGCTGTGCAAATTGCTGTGTTACCTTACTCTGTGCTTGGGTGGCGTTCCATGGGCGTTGCAGGGGGTGTTATCACACAACACACATGGGTTTTGGTACTTGCCCAGATTTACCAAACTACGTAAAGCTGGGGATGTGCCAAAACCTTACACCTCCTGAGGTGAGGCGCAACGACTTGTAACGTGAAGACTTGCTGCACTGCCCTACGCCACATCCACATATACGAGGGCCAATAGGAGCCCTTAGGTACGTACTGCATACATACATTTTGAGTCATCCTTTCGTTAGCCAACATGTTATGAAGCGGTATACTCTTATGAGCCAAATGTCAGTATACGAAGATAAGTGACAACAGTGATATTGGACACACCCCACAAACTGCTGACATTTAATCCACAGTTTAGGAGCACGAGCATTTGGTAAAGTCATTTTTAGGTATACGTATCAGGGTCCCAAGTCCACCCAGTGTGTGGTGCCTGACCTGATGTCACACCCATACGTGCAGCAGGGATCACGGCAGGCTGTGTATCTCTGGGCAACATCACAGGGCCTACGATGATATGTGTGTTTTCTGTTTACATTCTAGTTGACACACGAGATGCACATTTCCCAGTCCATTTCACAGGTTTGGGGTAGTTGATGGATTGTATGTGATATATCTATAAGTTGACTGATCATAATGTAGGAGTTAGGACCTTCTCCTGGTCACATTTATGTACCAGTTTGTGCTGATGGTATGGGTTGCTGTGCTCCATTATGTTGCCCCCTGAAGGTGCAGGGACCCCTGCTCCACTGTGTGACTGTACTCTGGCTGTATGCAGCAAAAAAAGGCCACCAGACTTAACCAAGAAATGTTGAATATATGCAACTTGTACATACGCACACAAATGCATCTATATGCCAATAGTAATGGTAAATGAATGAGGCACATTATCCCTTGCTATTTACCAGTGTTCACTGAATGAAGCAGCAGCAATGTGCCACTGTTTGCGACTGAGGAATTGGAAATTGCTGTTTCCATCACAAAGGATTCTGGGACTTGTAGTGCAATGGACTAAATGAGACACACGAGGGTCTGACTCACCATGCACTTTGCACATACTTGGGACAACATCCATAGTCTCATTTGTAGTGTATCACAGACATTGATCATTTAGTGTCATTGCTTGGCTCATCACATATTACCCGGCACCACATTGAGGACATCACTCACAGGCAGCGCATGGACCTGGTGGGAATGAATGGTGGAGAGGACGTCGCTCTCAAGTGGGGTGAGTTGGAGTCCAGTTTGTCAACCTGGGACTGCTCTGGCCACCTCTATCCTGTACGTCTCCTTTACCCGCCTCGTCTCATCCTGCCACTTCTCCTTAATACCTGTGGCTTTGCGGACGTCCTCCCCCAGTGCAGCGACCGCCGTGGCCGAATGCGACCACAGGGCTGCCTTCTGTGTGGCACTGCTGCAGGAGGGTTTTGTAGTGCCTCTCAATGAACTGGAGTATCATAGCGGCGCCCTCCTCAGTATAGTTCTTTCTCCTCTGTGGTACCACAGTGGAGGAAAGGCACAGGGCAAGCAGCTGAAAAGTCTGTGTGGACAAACCAGGGCCTTGTTTGTGTGCTGCTTTTATGTGGGCTGTAGTGCTGGGATTGCAGGTGGGGTTGATCGTTTGCAGGTCTATGCGATTAGACGTACTCCGCCTGCGTGCCTGCTCTGATAAAAAAAATGCTTAGAAAGGGTATTTATGTGAACAGAACCTAGAAAAACAATATTAAAGAACAGAACTCAAGAATCTGTTTCCTATGTGTCTACATCTAACATTACGTTTTTCTACATACCTGTTATTTGTAAGACCACAGCGCTTAGTGGAACTCTGCGGAGGTATAAATATAGTTCAGGGGTTAAAAACTTACTGCTGAGATCTGTCAGGGATCTCAAGGTCGCGAGATCAAGTCAGGTGCATAGTAAACTCAGCCTTTTATCCTCTCGAGGTTGATGAAATGAGTACAGGGTTAGAAGGATCAATAATATAGTTTAACACAATTGTACTTAGCAAAGAAGTTTGCATAAAAACACTAATATATTTTTTAAAAGTATCTAGCAATAAAGAATGTACCATTCCTTTCACCTTGTTGTTAAAGTTTGATTTGTCTTACAAGCAGAGACCAGAGACCCTTTAAGGCATGGGCAAAGTGGGCTCTGGCCCAGGGCCCCAGCTTCTCAGGGGGTCCCTTGATAGAGACAGTTCTGTTCTGCAGAGCCTTGCCCTGATGACCAATAATTCTTAAACAGATCGTTTTAAATACTGTTTTTCTTTAGTTTATTCTCAGTCTGAGTGATGTGTGTGTCTACTACAGACATTTTGAAGATCAATGTTGTGTTTATGTTTCATGCAGCATCCATAAAGTACGTTTCTAAAAACAGGACCTCACATATGAGTAATGGGAGGGTGCCACAGAGATTATTTGTAACAATATCAGTGAGTTGCTGCTGCTGTGTTAAAATACTGAAAAACCCATCACTAATCCTGAGTATTAGATTTAAACACAGTTACAATTTGGACAGGTGTGCCTCTGCACAAAGAGTGCCTGGTCTGAAAGAACTGAAATGTTATCATAAATTCAATGCTTTTCCGAACAGATCCCCACAAAATACATTTGCCCAGGGCCCCAAAATCCTTAAGACGTCCCTGTCTCCCTGGCACATCACACAAAGCCACCAATTTATGGTGAATAGTAGAGTGGAAAGTCAGTCTCACCTCTTTAGGGGCTTATTATGGCAATTAGCAGGTAACTGGTGTCTCTCTGCAAACTTTCTGAGCACCTAGGGGGCCTATCTCCAGTGCACTTCTTGAGAGGGCAGACAGGATAGGGGGTGGGAAGGAGGTAGGTTTCACAGCAGACAGGGTCGGACTGGATAGGGCAACCTGGCAGTACCAAAGGGGCTGGTCTGATAGGTCAATGTGTGGGCAATCTTTTGGGCTGTTTGTGGCCCTGTTTTATAGTCTGTTGGACCGGTTTCTACAGTTGATTTCCATTATATTACCACAAACATTCGATGTAATGCCCTACGTGGCAAAGGGTGTGCAAAGACGTGGGTTGCATGCTCACTGTAACACTGGAACCAAGCTGCACCAGCTGGAAGAGGCCCAACTAGGTAAAAGCGGTCTTGGGTTGCTCGTGTTCTGCTTCAGAGAGGGCCTGGTTTGGCAGTTTGGGCTGGACTTTTTTTATACTGGGCAGGACCAAGACGGATTTGCATATTCTTGAGTCTAACCTGAGGTGGCATGGTGGGCAAACGAATGATGCGTTGGCATGCTACTTCAAGCGATTGCCACGGGTTAGAGCATTTACAAGCATCCTCCCCTCATCATTTCTGTGTTTGATCACCACAATCATTGCTAGAGGAAAGCACACGTGCACACAGGCTCCCATACATTGCGAAACACCTATCAAGCGTGTCGTTACGCATTCAAAACTGCTCCAATGTGCAAATGTGGGGCATCTTTTTTAGCTGCCTGATCTGCTAATGATTTGGTACCTCGGTCCATTTTCTCTGCCAGTCTGACCCTGACAGAAGTGATGATGGAACAATTTTCAGAGGAGGGCTGCTGCCATCAGTGTTACATCACCGTGTTTGTGAAAAATCAAAGCACTCCCTGCAGGACATCAGTAGCAAACACGTCGTGTCCATTTAGCAGGACTATGGCAGGGTATAGTATGTGTCCAGTGGTTCATTTGGATGCACATTATCCAAAATATATGAGTAAAGCATGGAGTGGCAAGGAACAGCCATGGACAGAGAGCACTTCCATTCACATGTCCACTGGAAATGGCCATTAAATATTCATCAGTCATGCAGCTTTACTGCTAAACGTACATAGTGCACGTACAATAACTTGTGGAAGTTTGATTTCTGTGCATATTTGTCACACGAGTTAATAGTCTTGGTTTGTTTTGGTCGTATTAAAATCTCTGTATTCAAATTCATAATTAAAATCTGAAATATGCCTAATTTGCTCTTTGCTTGCTACTAACATATTTGTAGATGTTTGTAAAGTTAATTTGCAAGTATTTAAATTTTGTCGTGCATTAGAAAAGTTTGACATACTGCAGTCTTTCACAGTCTCTGCACCTCAGGAGGATTGTCACTTGGCTGCAAAATTCACTCACTTTGCAGTAAGAGAAGGGAAATTAGACACTAGTCTCCACATTCTAAAAGAATGAGAGCAATGTCTCAGAAAACATTGCCTTACAGTTGAGCCCTGACTTTGAATACTAGATGATGAAAGCAAAACTGATAGGCCTCCTCTTCATCATTCTCCTTTTGAACTGCTGCAGGGTTATTCTGGGGGTGCTCTTGTCCTGTGCCCCTGCCTGACAGCACCCCACGAAGGCACTTTAAAAATAGACAAAGCATGCAGAGATATTACATAGTGAGAGAGACTGCAAAGGCAGACCTGGCTCCTGAGGTGGGGGGGGGGGGCTTGGTCAGTAACATTGGAGGGGAGGGGTCTGAGCTTCAGATTTCCCAGCAATCAGGCTGGCATCTTGTGCCACTTTTCTTGCACCCCCCTGAAGCCCCTAAAGCCACTGTGTGCGCACCGTATTTATGATACGTCGCACCATCGCTGTATTAGGAACAATAGCGTCAAACCTTTGTGCTTTGCCCCCACTAGCATCAAAAATGTTGGCGCTAGTGCAGCGAAGTGCAAGGAGGCGCATTGGTTACAATGTGTGCGTCCTTTTTACGCCTGTTTTCAGCAGCTGTTAAAAATGACGCCAAAAACAGTGCAATGAAATCTTGTAGATTTCCTTGCGCCATTTTTGCAGGCCTCCTTGTGCCGGAAACCCCCCTTTGCATACATTATGCATAGTGCATGCATAATGTGGCACAAAGAGTTGCAACGTGGCTCAATGCATGCATTGCACCACTTTGTAAATACGGCGGGGGAAGAAGGCCATTTCAGCACCGCCTTAGGATAGACAGAATTATGTTAAGGCTCTGCCACAGTAGCAAAAGGTGCTCTTAAATCTGCCCCCTAATGTTTAAATGCATTATAGGACAAGCAGGGTGCATGCTCTGATGAAAAACTGAGGTCCACATCTTCAGGTTTTCCAGATCGAAAAACTGATTACCGTTGGTTTGAGTGACAGAAACGCCTGTTAGTTACAGCGCCACAAAATGGTGAAACTGTAAAAGGGCTTCTCACTGTTCCTTTTCCCTGATTAATTTAAAGTTCCTGCGCCAAAGATATCCGCACAAATAATATGTAACTGTCGTACCTGTAAGCGGTTGAGCACAGGACGCGCATGCAGGCCTCTTGGAGCTACCAGAGCAAAGGCGCTTCAGAACTGGTTGATACCTGCGCTGCCTCGAGCGGCAGAAGCAATTTTATTTATACCCTCGGGCAGCGCCCGGCCCTCGGTTGCGTGCTGCAACAATGCATGGTGTAGTCCGGATGGATCACTACATCCCTCGTAACCTTTGATGAAAAGAAAAGATAACGGGATAGAGCAAAAACTCCCAAAAGACACCATGAGGATATAGGCACAGTATGATGCTGACCTTGAATAAACCCGGAAGCATCAGTGGCAACATCTAGTAACAAAGTCTCGCAGCTTCCGGCTCGGCCGCGAATTCTCTCAGCCGATAGCGCCGGCCAACTTCCTGGGACTCGGCCATTAGTTCACGTGGGAAGAGGACCGTCGCCCCGCCAAACAAATGCCCCGGTAAAGGAAAAATAAAATGGTAATAAAGTTTATCACCATTTTATTTTTCAGCGCCCCGCCAAGAACCAAGTGTCAGGACAGGAAGGCGCAATTGCTGCTAAGTGGCAGCAGGGAGCTGTGGACTTGTTTAAAGTGCGCATGTGCCTTTGGCCAGCTGTCTTGCGACGGCCAGCCTGACATGCGCACTTTAAACAACTCAAACCCAGCCATCTCACAAAGCACTGTGAACAAATAAATCTCTGTTAGAATGTATTAGGAACAAATAATTACTTCTTACACAGTAATGTGAACAAATACATCCTTCTTAGAATGTACTGGGAAAAAATTACACCTCTTAGGAAGTACCGTGAGTAAGGAAATCCATGTTACAATGTACTGTGAACAAATTACACCTTTTTCAGAAGTACCATCAGCAAGGAAATCCCTGTTGGAATGTATTGGGAACAAATTACACCTTAGGCAGTACTGTCAGCAAGGAAATCCCTGTTGGAATGTACTGGGAGCAAATTACACCTTCTTAGGCAGTACCGTCAGCAAGGAAATCCCTGTTGGAGTATACTGGGAACAAATTACACCTTCTTAGGCAGTACCATCAGCAAGGAAATCCCTGTTGGAATGTACTGGGAGCAAATTACACCTTCTTAGGCAGTACCGTCAGCAAGGAAATCCCTGTTGGAGTATACTGGGAACAAATTACACCTTCTTAGGAAGTACTGTGAGCAAGGAAATCCCTGTTGGAATGTACTGGGAACAAATTACACCTTCTTAGGAAGTACTGTCAGCAAGGAAATCCTTGTTGGAATGTACTGGGAACAAATTACTCCTCCTTAGAAAGTATTGTGAACAAATAAACCCACCTTAGAGTGTCCTGGGGACAAACTCCTGCTTCTCACAAAGCACTGTTAACAAATAAATTCCTCTTAGGATCTGGAAACAAATGACACTGTCCTAGAAAGAACTGTAAAAAATGCATTCCTTTTAGAATGTACTAGATACATGTTACTCCTTCTTTGAAACTACTGAGAACAAAGAAATCCCTGTTAGAGTGTGCTGGGAACAAATCACTCTTCCTTGAAAAGTACTGGGAATAAATAAATCCCTGTTCTAATGTATTAGGAAAAAATAACTCCTTGATATATATAAAAGTGTGGACTCATAATGCTCCATTGACAAAAGTGGGGCTCAATCAAGTCCCCCACTGAAATGTGTTTGGAATAAACCAATAACAGTACATTGGAAGCCCATCATTGAAAAATGTGGCGGCCAAACAACTCCACTTGTGGTGCAGTGAAACTACATCAGGCTCTGCCAGGCGCCTGCCACGGACCCCCATTCTCTCTTGGGGTGTTAAGAGTCCTGGTCGGCCCAGGTGTGGTAGGTCAGAGAGACTGGAGCACAGCCCTCCCATGATGTACTCAAGACTTTTTCAGTAAAGGTGAACAACATGTGCATAGAATAAGAATGAGAGACGGTGTCAATTGGTCAAACATGTGCTCCAATCTGTGTTCAGTGTATGCAATGAAAATAAGATGTCTCCTGAATGCACAATATCTGTAATGGACTGCAGGGCTGTGTGAATAATCACACTTTCAGGGGCAGACCAGCCCATTTGGAAATCAAGAGCTTTACTTGGTATCTGACTGTCTTTTCTCCAGCCCTTCCAGCGGCAGGTCTGGAAGCCTCCATCTATGCCAATAGGCCCATCTTTCTTTGAGGTCAATTACATACCACCTAGCTGTCAACTGGCCCTATTGAATGGGGGTGGCTTTCAGGCTGTCCTGGTGTTTTCAGTCAATTGCGCTAAGAATGCTGGGACTTGTAGTTTCAATATTCACGTTATAACTCATGTTGGCTTAAAACCAGGAGAGGCTGAGAGTCAGCCCATTGACACAGGACCAGGAGAGATCTATGCAAATTTGAAGACTTTCTCCCAGCATGCCCCATCCCATGCAGCAAACCTGCCCATTGTTAGAGACGCAACCAAAAATAATCTTTTCTTCTCCCTTTCCTTCCTCCAATTTTAACATTTTTTTTAGCTGTTTTTAACTTCCATTCAACTCTGGGGAGACAAAAAAAATCATTACCATTAGAAACAAGGAAAATGTGTTTATCGTAAGAGCACGAAATCCTTCAGGGCCTCATAGGATTAATCACGGTTATAAAGTTTTATTAAACACGATTTTTGCTTAATGGCAGCCTCCACCGATGCCTGCGCAGGCCTTCGGAGCCCCAGCCTGTCCTCGGGGTGTCTGCGCCGCGGCAGATTGCCTGCGCCAGACACCGAAGACAATGCGCCCCCCATTTGTCATGCACACACAGATCTTTCTTCCTCGGATAATTCCAACTTCCTTAAATATCGCATCTGTTTCATACTTTATTTATTTGTAATTTAAGCACTCAAATTGAATCTTTCATTACTAACATCTGCGGGCTGGCAAGGTAGGCCCCACTTGCGAAGGGTGGGGGCCATGCTGCTTGTGTGTGTGGTATGATAAGTAGAAACTGTGTTTGATAGTGACTGCCCATATAGACTGTCCCTGTCTGCCCACAGAGTCTTCCCCCGACTGCCCAGATAGCCTGCCCTTGAATGTCCACAGTCTGCCCCTGTCTGCCAAGATAGCCTACCCTTGAATGTCCACATAGTCTGTCCTTGATGTCTGCCCTTGACTACCACCTAGTCTGCCCCTGACTGCCCATATAGACTGCCCCTGTCTGCCCACAGAGTCTACCCCCGACTGCCCAGATAGCCTGCCCCTGTCTGCCCAGATAGCCTGCCCATGACTGCCCAGATTGCTTGGCCCTGACAGCTCATTACGTCTGTCCTTGACTGCGACATAGTCTGCCCCTGACTGCCCAGATAGTCTGCCACTAACTGCCACATAGTCTGCCCCTGACTGCCCAGATAGTCTGCCACTAACTGCCACATAGTCTGCCCCTGACTGCCCAGATAGTCTGCCCTACACTGCCACATAGTCTGCCCCTGACTGCCCAGATAGTCTGCCACTAACTGCCACATAGTCTACCCCTGACTGCCCAGATAGTCTGCCACTAACTGCCACATAGTCTGCCCCTGACTGCCCAGATAGTCTGCACCGTCTGCCCATAGAGTCTACCCCCGACTGCCCATATAGCCTGCCCTTTGACTGCCACATAGTCTGCCCCTGACTGCTCAATAGTCTGCCCTTGAATGTCCACATAGTCTGCCCTTTACTGCCACACAGTCTGCCACTGACTGCCCAGATAGTCTGCCCTACAGTGCCACATAGTCTGCCCCTGACTGCCCATATAGTCTACCCTACACTGCCACATAGCCTGCCCCTGACGGCTCATATGGTCTGCCCTTGACTGCCACATAGTCTGCCCCTGACTGCCACATAGTCTGCCCCTGACTGCCCAGATAGTCTGCCCTAACTGTCCATATACAGAATGTCCACATAGTCTGACCTTGAATGTCCACATATTCTGCCCTTGACTGCCACATAGTTTACCTTTAACTGCCCGCATAGTCTGCCCCTGACCTCCACATATTTTACCATGAACTGCCCAGATGGTCTGCCCCTGACTGCCGATTTACAGAATGTCCACATAGTCTGCCCTCGAGTGCCCACATAGTCAACCCTCGAGTGCCCACATAGTCAACCCTCGAGTGCCCACATAGTCTACCCTCGAGTGCCCACATAGTCAACCCTCGAGTGCGCACATAGTCTACCCTTGAGTGCCCCCATAGTCTACCCTCGAGTGCCCACATAGTCTGCCCTCGAGTGCCCACATAGTCTACCCTCGAGTGCCCACATAGTCTACCCTTGAGTGCCCACATAGTCTACCCTCGAGTGCCCCCATAGTCTATCCTTGAGTGCCCCCATAGTCTACCCTCGAGTGCCCACATAGTCTGCCCTTGAGTGCCCACATAGTCTACCGTCGAGTGCCCACATAGTCTGCCCTTGAGTGCCCACATAGTCTACCCTTGAGTGCCCACATAGTCAACCCTCGAGTGCGCACATAGTCTACCCTTGAGTGCCCCCATAGTCTACCCTCGAGTGCCCACATAGTCTGCCCTTGAGTGCCCACATAGTCTACCCTCGAGTGCCCACATAGTCTACCCTTGAGTGCCCACATAGTCTACCCTCGAGTGCCCACATAGTCTACCCTTGAGTGCCCACATAGTCTACCCTCGAGTGCCCACATAGTCTACCCTTGAGTGCCCCCATAGTCTACCCTCGAGTGCCCCCATAGTCTACCCTTGAGTGCCCCCATAGTCTACCCTCGAGTGCCCACATAGTCTGCCCTTGAGTGCCCACATAGTCTACCGTCGAGTGCCCACATAGTCTGCCCTTGAGTGCCCCCATAGTCTGCCCTTGAGTACCCACATAGTCTACCCTCCTACCTCCTGCTCACCCGGGGTCTTTATCTTTGCAGCACAGCCCCTACCTGGCCTTTGAGTTTACGCTGCTCCTACACCCGGCTTTAGGGCTTGATCCCCTCCCACAATTAGAAAATAATTGAAATATGGACGTAATATGCAGTTTACTTACTGGTACGTCCGTTACTCTTAGTCCAAAGTCACTCATTCCTATGTGTTCAGTCCTCGCCACACAGACTCTCTGTGGCTCCCATTATCCCCATTCAAATATGATCTCGCCTGCCGGGCTCCTGTGGGTGTTTGTAAAGACCTCCTGCCTAGGATGGATCTAAGGGCCACCAGAGTCACGGGGGGGTCCTGGCACCTGCACTCAGGTTCACCCACCCAAGGCGTGCACTAGAGACACCTGTTATTGCTCTGTTTGCAGACGCTGATGCTATTTGCAGTAATGTACCCCAACAAATTATAGGGACATCAAAAGTCCCTGAGACATTCAGTGACCTTATAGAGATGCAGAGTCGTCAGTCTTTCAATATCCTTTATATCAATCAATCAGTAGATTTGTAGAGCGCTTCTTGTCCCCCGTGAGTAATCCAGGAGCAGGTTTTAGGTACATTTAGAGGTGTGCCATGCCACTTAAGAAGTGTGTCTCATGAGCTGTCCGGTACTAAGGGAGAGAAAACACAATATTTTGTAAAATGAACAACAGTTTTGCAGGAGGGAGGGAGGGAGGGAGGGAGGGAGGGAGAGAGAGAGAGAGAGAGAGAGAGAGAGAGAGAGAGAGAGAGAGAGAGAGAGAGAGAGAGAGAGAGAGAGAGAGAGAGAGAGAGAGAGAGAGAGAGAGAGAGAGAGAGAGAGAGAGAGAGAGAGAGAGAGAGAGAGAGAGAGAGAGAGAGAGAGAGAGAGAGAGAGAGAGAGAGAGAGATATATATATATATATATATATATATATATATATGTGATTTTGTCGTCTAAAACTACCTTGGAAAATTCGACAGACACCTCACCTGGGGACGCTGTGTTTTATACCATACGGACAGTCTGACATGTGACTTATCATGGTCACCAGCCATTGAGAATCTCAAACTTTACTGGGCGTGTGTGGGACCTGTTGAAACTACTTGACACTAGATACTATTGTGCTTTCTTAAACCTACGTACCCATATCACACTGGGTTTTCACAATACGTGATCAGGACCTATTGGCGTCAATTTCCTTTGCAGTCAGTGTTGTGAGACACAGACTATGCAGACTTTTGATGGACTTTTCTTCACAGTTCGTGGCATTAATTGCCGATTCTAGCACTGCAATTTGTGCATCGCTTTTCTACTAACCTGTCTTCAGAATTTAGGGCCAGATGTAGGAAGCCTTTTGCACGTCGCAAACTGCGAAAAACGCAGTTTGCGACGTGCATAAGGCCTTACGCGATGCAGAGTCACATTTTGCGAGTCGGTACCGACTCGCAAAATGTGATTCCGATTTGTAAATAGGAAGGGGTGTTCCCTTCCTATTTGCGACCACATCGCGATGCTGAGTTGCTTTGTGACCGCGAAAGCAGTCGCAAACCAACTCGCAGTTACCATCCACTTGAAGTGGGTGGTAACGCATTCGCAAACGGGAAGGGGTCCCCAGGGGACCCCTTCCCCTTTGAGAATGTCGCTGAAAATATTTTTTCAGAGCAGGCAGTCCAATGGACCACTGCCTACTCTGAAAAAATGAAACCAAATGGTTTCATTATTTTTTTGAATTGCAACTCGTTTTCCTTTAAGGAAAATGGGCTGCAATTAAAAAAAAAAACTGCTTTATTAAAAAAATGTCTCCAGCAGGCCACCATCCCTGTGAGTGCAGGGACTCGCTATGGGATCGCAATTTGCGACCCACCTCATTAATATTCATGAGGTGGGTCTTTGCGACCCCATAGCGAGTCGCAGAAGGTGTCTGAGACACCTTTCTGCATAATATTTTGCGAGTTGCAAATTGCGAGTCGCTATGACTTGCAATTTGCAACTCGCAAAATATTTTTTTGCTACATCTGGCCCTTAATGTGTTACGCACTGGCCTTGAAAAAGTCACGCAGGTGACAAAACACGTGTTGGCTGTGGATGTTCCTACATCTGTACGCTTGCAGGAGAGATGCTCTCAAACGTTAATAAAAGGATCCAACCTTTCGAGTTGCCTATGGACTTCTCTTCGTAGACAGCATACTATGGAGGAAGAGTGCTGCGGTATTCTTGTGACCATTATATACACAGTGTTACCTTATAGGTTGCACTAATATGCCTATTAGTTGTAGAGCATAATCTACCGTTCAGCACCGTGTTATACGTCAGCGCATGTTTGCTCTTCTTACCTGTTATTGGTATTTACATTAGCTACCTCAAGCATGTGCGCTCAATAACACCACCACTACCAGGCTATGTTCACCGTACCAAACCCGACTGAAAGCACCCGTACCCAACTATTTACCAGAAAGTACATTTATTAGGAGGTGTAACACCTCAAACACCCCCACTGGAGCTACCCCCTGAGACTGAGGCTGCTGCCGACAGTGAGTGAGACCTTCTTCTGACTCTGAATGAGGCTGCACTAGTCTGCGGTAGTCGGGCTGCACAGACAAGAGCGACTGTGTCTGTGACCCGACTCTGGCACCAGTACTTAAATTGTTAAAAAATAACTGCCAGGGCCCTTGTCAGGAGGCCACTGCAGCTTGCACCACTTGTTGCCCCCAACAGCGTTGCCAGCGACAGTACCAACACAACTAACCATCACGCTCATACAATGTGACAATTCAGACTTTAAATATACATTCAAAATTACCAACACATGCCTCCCAAGCAATTCATATAGCTTTGGGTGGCAGGCATCAGTGATTTTAATGTATATTTGATCATTAAACAACTGTTGTTGTGCTCCTCATAAAATTCGACAAACAGCGCCACCATGTGGCAGGCTGTTGTAAGAGCTGGTGTTGACAACAATGTGTGGGTGCCGAGCACCGGAAACCACTGCCTCAAATTAAGCACTGTCTGGCAATGAGATAGTCTTCAGGAGGCTGTGGTAGCCAGCCTCTGATACCATTCATGTGGGTGCGAACTTCTTCTGACTGGGGGAGGCTGCAGGAAGGAGCATAGCTCGGTGGTGAAGCTGTCGATGTGTGTTTGACCCACCTCTGACCCTGGCAGAGGGTGCTGGAGGAAGCATAGCTCGGCGGGGAAGCTGTTGGTATGTGTGTGACCCACCTCTGACTCTGGCAGAGGGTGCAGGAGGGAGCATAGCTCAGTGGTGAAGCTGTCGGTATGTGTGTGACCCACCTCTGACTCTGGGAGAGGGTGCAGGAGGGAGCATAGCGTGTGACCCACCTCTGACTCTGGCAGAGGGTGCAGGTGAAGCTGTCGATGTGTGTGTGACCCACCTCTGACTGGCAGGAGGGAGCATAGCTCGGCGGGGAAGCTGTCGGTATGTGTGTGACCCGCCTCTGACTCTGGCAGAGGGTGCAGGTGAAGCTGTCGATGTGTGTGTGACCCACCTCTGACTGGTAGGAGGGAGCATAGCTCGGCGGGGAAGCTGTTGGTATGTGTGTGACCCACCTCTGACTCTGGCAGAGGGTGCAGGAGGGAGCATAGTTCGGCGGTGAAGGTGTCGGTGTGTGTGTGACCCACCTCTGACTGGCAGGAGGGAGCATAGCTCGGCGGGGAAGCTGTCGGTGTGTGTGTGACCCACCTCTGACTCTGGTAGAGGGTGCAGGAAGGAGCATAGCTCAGTGGTGAAGCTGTTGATGTGTGTGTGACCCACTTCTGACTCTGGGAGAGGGTGCAGGAGGGAGCATTGCTCGGCGGTGAAGCTGTCGGTGTGTGTGTGACCCACCTCTGATGCTGGGAGAGGGTGCAGGAGGCATGCCCCTAGCTCTGAGACAGGCTCAGGACAGGTTACTCTGTCACAATGGTTCAGCTAACCCATCCACCGAAATCTAAATCCTATAGAATATAATGGGATTTATATTTCTGCAAAAGGGCTATCCGTCACGACAGAGTAACCCGTCCTCCTGAATCTAAATCAGGCCCTCAGTTCGGTCGGAGGTGCCGGGTGAACAGTCTGCACCTTGCTCCTGTCTTTAAGAGATTGGAGGAGTCTTGCTGAGAAGCCCAATCATTTTAGGTCTCACACCCAAACTTATTTAAGTCCCCGTATTTGAAATGCACCGGACAGATGGTTTTAATATGGAGGGGCCTAGCCGGGAATGGACAGTTTTTAATACACGAGTGTGAAACACTGAGTACCGCAAGTGTATTAAACTCATCTAATAATACAAATAATGTTTCTTGCTATGACCACACAAATTGTCCTTTAAATTGAATTCACTTCAGCTTAGAATTCACGGACCAGTACTCCCACGTCATTCAAACTTTCAAAGTTTGAGGGGCGTGGGTCAGGCAGCGACATACCTGAAGAGGCGTGGGCGGGAAGGCCACACGAGGTGGACGGATTGTTACTAATAGTCCTTAGTAAGTGGGGAATATATATTTAACTAAATATATAATATCTTTCCTTCTGGTGATACTCTCGCAGAATTTAATTAGCAATTTGTTGAACAGACCCATGATACTGACACAGGTAGGTTAGGCCACGCTGTCAGTTAAATCGACCACACCTATAGTGGTCCCTTCGTTTATTAGGTTAGGCTGAACAATTTGTGCAAAAACTCTGGATAAATATTGATTTGTGTTGCTTTAAGCCCCATGCTCGTGTTCAGCCGATTTAATAAGCTCTGTCCTGCACTGTGAGGGTCTCGATTCTCTGGTGGTGGGGGCCTGTGCCCCCAACCCTCCCCTCCAATAAAATACCTCTACTCTGCATTGTGAAGGTCGGATCACAATGGGGGGAACATGGCTGATCCAACACCAGGTCGTGGATGGCACTCCAGTGGCCATAAGAAACTGGCGGGGGACCCCTGCAAAGGACATGGAGGCCCCCCCGGACTCACTCAGGCCAGATGCTGTGCTGAGGGCCACCCCCCCCCTGAGCTCTGGGCCCCCTGGCACCACAGGAGCTGCGGGGGCCTTTGTTACACCACTGCGGCACTCCTAAAACCTCCATGGAACACAGTTTACTAATTCATGCACACAACACCCCTTAATTCTGCCCTGCAGTATCACAATGCACACAGCAACACTTGCATTGCAATGGATAAAAACACCCGGGGCCTTATTATGCATAGCGCAAGGGTTCTTTGTGCCCACTTTTTGTACCACAGGTCCCTATGGCACAACAGAATGGGCCGCAGATGTTTGCACGACCCCTTCTGTAATATGGAATGTGCTCTCATTTGCATGGGTGCCTGACCCCATGCACCGGAAGGAATTATTTCTCTCTGTGCCCGCTCCATATTAAAGACGAACATGCAGAGGCAAAGAGGCCATCATGAGGGGCACTCAATCTGCGCCACATACAGGTGTCACACAATCAGTGTGTGCCCACCAAGGACTCTTTGTGAGGAGGGGGTTGGGGCCCAGGCCTCCTCCCTGAAAGCTCCCTGGAAGTGGGAGGAGTCAGTCACTGAACCCACCTGCTGCAGGATCTCTGTCATCTCTTGGAAATGGAGGCCGGGTCGCCACCTGTAGTGAAAGACAGTCCAAACAGCCAGTCTGTAATGTAGCCCCGGCAACGGCGGCCGCCACAAATCTCAAAGGGAGGGGCGGGGGGGGTGAAAATAATAAAAAATAAATAAACTTACCTCTGCCACAATGCACCCGTCTCCTGCAGTGTCGCACTCCTCTTGCCTGGATGTGGTGTCCCAGGATTCACTGGGACACCAGCACAGGCTCTCCAGCATTCCTGGCACTGCTTTCATGCTGCAACTAGCATGAATGCAGCGCCATGATTGGTCTGAGCGGCTTGGCCAGCTGCTCAGACACAGCCCTGGGGTCGGTGTGATTTCTCCAGCCAGGCTGTTCAACACAGCTGAGTTGGAGAAACCTAAGTGCGCATGAGTGTTTGGCCGCCATAAGACAGCCGGCCAAACACACATGCGCACTTAGGAGCACTCTCCCCTCCTCTCCCCTCCCACCTCCCACGGCCCAGCCCCGCCACCCCCCGCTGGCTGAGCCAGCAGCAGAAAAATAAAAAGATAGTAAACTATTGTTTTATTTTTGTGCCTTTGGCTCAGCTAGGGGGGCGACGCTTCTTCGCCATAGCAAAGGAGCCCCACCTGGGCCCCAGGTGTGCAAACATCGAACACAATCAGCATGTGACTTTACAGTGGGTATGCACGTTCCTTATCAGCACCTCTAAAGGTGAATGTGAGTCCCTAAAGCTTTGGCTAGCAGGGCACCTTTTGTGATCTATCTTGGCCCTCCTATTTAATTTCCAAGCCATCCCACCCCTCGCACACCCCTCTTTACAGTTCATGTTCACAATGTGCAGCAACGCGCTTGTGAGACACGCATGGGGGCTGTGTGACACATCTCAGTATGGCCAGCTCTCAGGACACTACTGATTTTTCTCCATCAACAACACTCTATGTACTAGAACATAGACTATAAAACGCCAAACCCATTACATTTGTAAATATTTTTTTCTACATTATTTTATTTTTTTCCCTTCCTTTAGCTGTCTGTTCTTCAACAGCTGCATGCATTCTTTATTTCTTTTTGTTCTGGAGGCTTCATATGCTCTGCAGCAAGACTATTCTATAAAAATGCAGCAAAAAGCTGGTAGGGACATAAAAAGGAAATAAATAATTGTAGCAAACGCTACCAGCATTTCCCAACAAAAAAAAAAAAAACGACTCCCAGGTTTCCCTGCTTTGGAAGCCAGGATTTCCCCTAGAAGGATCTGTGCAACAATGTTGCCAATATCCGTACAAGTAAATACCGCTTGCTCCAATCCACTAACCCGAAATAATAGCATGTGGCTAGGGCCCAAGAGGGTACGGTGGTGGCCAAGTCATCGCCACCGTAAAATGCGATTGGCCTCGCCGTGCCCCCGCCACCCCCAGAAGGGACTGGCAATTTGCCAGGCATTAGAGCGAAAGCCAAGAAAATGGGCTGTCGAAATTCCGCAATATTGACGATTAGATATCTCTATACGGCAGCAGCTGTGCATTGTTCGCTTGGTGAGCTAGCCTCAAACCACCTTCTGAAATGAGATAAAGCGGGAGGGGGGAGGCTGGCAGAAGGTTGCAAGCGCTAGAAAGGTAAAAATACATTGCCGTGAAAATTTTGTAGATCCGCCATAATCAGGGCATTCAGATGGGGACCGTTTTCAGCGATGAAACCCCTGTGAAGAGGAACTGGCTTCATAATAACCCATCTGTGTGCTGGTAATATGTCACATTTACATTCTTTTCAATTATTTTTTTTTTATTCATAGAGGAGAAATATACCTGTCTCATTTTTCCCCAAATTTTTGTACTAGATTTAGGCAAATTGGGTGACGCGTTGAGCAATCAAATCCACTCCGGCATTCATCGCTCATCTCTTCCACCTGACGCCTTCGCCCTAAAAATGTCCCCCAGGTGCATGTTCCTCGCGGTCGCCATATTTTGTTTTTTGATTTGTTTGTTTCTTTTTTTTTGTGAGCACACAAAAATGTGCGCCTCGGCCCAGGGGAAGCTTATCCGCTGTTTGCACAAGCACCGCCATATGAAATCTGCAAAAGGAAAAAGAAATATTTTGTAATTATTTATTTGAAATCCCACATCACATGCTGGATAACCAAACAGCTTCCAGATGCTGGGGAAAAAACAATAATAATAACACACAATAAATAAATAAATACATTTAAATATTCAAAACTTTGTGACCTAAATCAGAGCATAGAAGAGAGAGTGACCAGGCAGGGCTCTACATCTGACAAGATAAACTACTGCTTTAGATACAGAAGACAAAGCCAGAAAACGCTGTTTCACTTTGATTTAAATCTTTGCATATTTGGCTCGTGGGCATGGATGAGGGGGGCTGACTTACCCTGGCACCGCTGATCGGGTTCCCTCCCGCATTCTCCAGTCTCCATTTGGGATTTACCAACCCGGGGTCCACGGTAGATCTGAGTAACCTTCTGTGGTGTTGAAAATGTAAAAACTTAGACAGAAGGGGCACGTCCCTGAACAGCTTTCCATAAAACACAACAGAATCTGGACTGTAATTGATCCTTGATTGGAAACCATCACTGCAAAAATCAATTTAAGGAACAACACCGGGGGTCGTGTTTTCTGGGGCCATAGGTAATGCAGAGGATAGGAGTTTTTACTGCGTGAAAAATCTCATTTTATTCAACATTTAACCGGCAGCAAGACGAGACCGTAAGACTGTACGTATGTTTTCTACAGAAACCGATCTGTACAAATACAAATTGCAAACACTCTTGAAAAGCAGCGGAAGGCGGACATTAAAATGTAGGTGCGCATTGAAGCCCCTTCAAAAATACTGCATGAGGACGCGGGCCCAGTTCACAAACTCCCTCTTGCAGCACGTAAATCAGTACTACTTACTATATACGATGAGACCCTCCCTCCCCCATCTATCTTTTCTGTGTGTAAACCTTCCCCCCTTGATCAAGATGCCCACACGTGCTTGCATTCTAATTTGCAGTAAATTTGGTAGAGGTCAGGTGGGAGGATGGCGAAATGCGGAATATTTACCCAAAAATGGGTGAGAAAAAAGGTAAAATTAAGGAGGGTGTTGGGAGAAACATGCCGATAGAAAACACAACAACACAATAGTAAACGTTTTCCAATTTAATAAATACACTTCTAAAGTTGCTACAGCCCTAATGCTGTGAAATCTGGCTTAAATGTACTCCACGCAAGCCTCGGAGTAAGTCAAGCACCGCACATGGCCAACCACTGGTACTACAACACACTCCCATAGAAAACAATGGAGGCAAGAAATTAAACTAACATTTCATTTTAACAAAAAAAAAATCTAACCTTTTAACTTATTTTTAATTAAATACACAACTTTTAACCACGTTTACTACAAATTAAATAGATGTTGATACAGTGCAACTTTTAAAATTTAATAATTCTAGATTAATACTATTTTAAATTATTTTACATTTCTATTTTACATTTAAACGTATTTTTTTTAAAATAAATAATCCTTAGTAAATTTCCCTATACTTTCCCTTCAGGAGCTCTCCATGTCAGTGGCGAACATCTCCACCCACAGGTGAAAACTTACTTGTAGTAACTTTACACTCAAATTTATTCATAGGAGGCTCCAACCCCTCATTGGGTTACACCTCTGTATAAATCTCCACCCGGAAATAGCAAATAGCAAAAAATGGAGAATTACACCTAGTTGTTGGAGTAGATCTACCTGTGAATATATATACACATTTACAGTTACCTCTGTGAACTGGCCCCCTGGTTCAAGATATATATACCTTTTAGAGCAGTACCTAAATGTGTGTGTTGTGTATCAATAATGTCGCACTGTGTTACGCAACTGACAGTCAAGGCCACTGGTGTTGTTCTATTCTAGGGCCACAGTATTTCCTGGTTGTAATAGTGTAAGGTGCGTTTGTATCCATTGGAACAAACCCCAACTTCCTTAGATGTAACTCTAACAGCCTGGAAACATCTAATCATTCTGTCATAATAATGTATGGTTTCACTGTGGATACCTAAATATTTTGTGTGGATCTGTCCTCATTGCAGCAGCTATTTCAAGAAGGTACTGAGAATGTACAAGTATAAAAGTTTTCCTCTGATTTTGAGATCTCACACCTTGAATTTGAAGGTGCCTCCAGCAAACCTCTAGTTAGTATGGTCTGTGCAGCACCTTACGGCAGGAATGTTTCATGTTTCCAAAATGTTCACCTAAAAACAAGCAGTGTAAACATAGACATCATTTAAACACTGACCTCTCGGTGACAGCTTTTAAAACATAACTGGGTTGTCCACGAAACAAAGATGTGCCTTTTTATGTGTAATTGGTAAAGTCGGAGTTTATCTGGAGAATTCAAAGTTGTTAGTTACAGTACTCAAAAGATAAGTATATATATATATATATATAGAGAGAGAGAGAGAGAGAGAGAGAGAGAGAGAGAGAGACATAGATAGCTAGTCTTTCATCTGCAAAATTCAATTTATTTCATGTAAGGATCAGGCATATGTTTTGTGATATGTAATCACGTTCTCAAGGCTGCAAAAATACTAGAAAGTCACAAGAAATTCTGCAAACATACTTGCAGATAAGGCTCTAGAGTTCAGCAGTTCCCACAACCAATGTTCAGGGACATCTTAAGGATTTTGGGGACCTTGTGCCAAAAGTATTTGGTATGCCCCTGCTCCGATCTTCAGTAAAGATCTACATTTATGATCCGGTTTCTGCTCTTTCATGTCCTCTTTGGCCCGGTCACTAACAGTGGACAAGCAGATTGGCCCAAATTCTAGGGGTCTAATTCACAAGGGTAAACGTACTCTTTTCTGTAAGTTTACGATTTTTTTCAATTCACAAAGGAATTTCATGAGTAGTATTTTAGGACTGTGGAGCAGTCGCGGCTCACGCTGCGTGGAGGGGGTGGGGAGAAGTGGACGGGGGGCAGTGGAAATAAAAAAACAAAAAAAAAACAACACTTACCTCCTCCATCACGTCACTCCTCTCCTCCGTCTTGCTGCAGGCACAGGCTCCCAGCCTGGCCTGCGGCCAATCCTGACGCTGCTTAGAGCACCATCAGGATTGGCAGGGAGCGCCCAGCCAGGGCGCTCCCAGGCAGACTGGGAGCCTGTGCAGGCCCTCTCTAGCCCTGCAACTGTATTGCCGGTTTGGAGAGAGCCTACTGCGCATGTGTGTGTGGCCGGCCCCACACTCTGCACTCCTCGTCACCACCGTGGCCCCGCCCCTTCATAAGGAAACAATAATAAACACTGTTTATTATCGTTCTGTTTATTATCGTTTGCTTGTAAAGGTTTGCAGCTGCCGCTGCTGGCAGAGGGGCGACGCTCCTCCGCCCTAATGGAGGAGCCGCCCCTGCTGTGGAGTCTCTGCACTCCCTGCTGAAACTCCACACATAAAAAGATACTCAGTCCTAAAGATACTACTCAGAAAATTACTTTGTGAACTGCAAAAAATCATGAAGGTACATAAAGGTGTACGTTTACCTCTGTGAATCAGGCCCTAAATGTCTTTACTTGCGGGGACGCTGTCGGGAACGTAGGTACAATACCCTACGGACCGTCGATACAAATTGTAGTTCCGGTTCCTGACACTTGATTCCCAGGGGCTCTATCCACACACCGGGGATGGGCGACCTTGATTGACATATAGAACAACTTCACAGTAAGTTGCTGTGTTTCTTTTATCTACTTTGACTCCTACTGGGATTTTCTTGAATTTTTGGAGAAGATTTTTTCACTTTGGTCCTGATGAAGCGTCAAGGGATCCGGATGGACCATTAGACGCGAAACATGTAGACCCCTATTTTAGAGGAGCCACTTTTGGGTTTACCCTCTTATACATATTGTTCGTGCGAGTAGATGAGCATTATCACTCAATTTTTACTCCCATTTTGTTTTTATCTTTGGTCTCCATCACCTTATTACTGATTAAAATCATGATCCTTGATTGTTGATGGATAACCAATTTTATTTTTTGCTATGTTTTCTCTCCTATATTGCTCGGGTATCTAGCAACCAGATACCCTACTAGATTGACTATTTTTCTCTAACTATCAGTAGAGCATATACGGTTAAGAGCCCCCTCAGGGGAGCCCGTTAGGCATTGCAGCACCGGCCTAACGAGGAGCTTTCCCAATGATGAAACCAGACATCCAATGTGATGCTTGAGGGTTCTTGCTCCTTTAGAAACTAATCCCAGTGATTTAGTGTTTGGAATAGTGTACCCCTTTTTCTTTTTACATATAGTGACCTGTTTTCAGTATTGGAGTAAAGCAGCAGCTCACAGATATTACTGCAACTGAGCTCTATGCCACCCACCATTACTCATATGTGAGGTCCTTTCTAAAAAAACGTTTTTATGGATGCTGCATGAAACACAAATTCAACATTTATCTGAAAAAATGTAATAGACTCTCTCACATCACCCATGTAAAAAAATATATTAGAAGAAAATGGATTTGGAACAATCTGTTCAAGAATTATTTAAGATCATCAGGGCAAGGCTCTCTGCAGAACAGAGATGGCGCCCAGGGGTACCCTGAAAGGCACAGCCCAGTTTGCCCATGCCTTAAAAAGTCTCTGCCAACAGTGCCACAAGACATTCTACAGCATCACAATATGAAATAACTGATGAGAAATACAAACACAATGAAGACAGAATCACTTGCCATCACAAAGCCTTAGTAATGAGTATACGACGCACAAGCCATGTCAATTGCACAACAACCAATGAATTCACATCACAAGTAAATATCACAATGTAGGCAAAGCCTCACTTTTAAACCTATGTATCCAAATATTTGCTTAAAGTATGATCTGCAGTAGTAGATAAGGGCACAAAAATTAGAGTCACTGGAATTATGTGATTATCCCTTTTCTGCATAATTAGGAATTTATTGTCCTTGCTATATAACCTACCATCTGCTGCATACTTTGGAAAGTTCAACAGAAACGTGTTCTTGCTCAAATAGATGTAAAGAGACTAAAGAAAGCCCAGCACATGCTGATGCCCAGAGGCAGACCTTTTACAAACATCAACTGGTCACCTTTCGTTGCTGATTACTGTATTCAGGGGTTAAAAGCCTTATTAGTGAGGGGAATCCTTCCTGAGAGAGTGTGAATGTCTGTAAAAATGACAACATAACAGCAGCACTGCCACAGAATGTGTCGCAGTAAGCCCTATATTGTCTCTTTTCTTACCACATCATTTTATCGCCTTTGCCACATACTTTGGGTTTCCATCACCACTCCTTCTAGTATACTATAGCATTTTCTAGAAAATGTATTTTTTGTGTGTAAAAATCGCCAAAATCAAAAAATCAAACCAAATGTATTACTTTATTGAAAAATGAGACCTGATCAGCATTACATTGTGTTGGCACTCTTTTCATGATTATAGTTGGCTTAAGTTTTTTTTATTTTGTCTTCTACTTTTTTAAATGTTGACAACTGATGGAGGCATGACCAAGCAAGATGGCCGAATTTACACATAGCTAGTTAGCTCTGTATCCCTAAACTAAAATCCTCCAGAATCCTGCCCATCACTGACCCAAGTGCCACTCCAAGGGGACCTTCTCTGCTACTAGGGAAACAGCAGAGAACAGAGTTATGGTGAATCAGAGAGGCCACCGGTGCAATGCACCCTGCGCTACCAAAGGCCTGGGTGGTCTCCTCCTGAGGGGGAGGTGCTCACCCAGTTCAGGGTTCGTGAGATTGGGTCCCAGCGGCGGCCTACGGGAGAGGTAAGTCACCCTTGCTTGGCCTCACACGTCATTGGTGCCCCAGACCCAGTGCGGGGAGCTGGAAGGAAGCCCTGGGTTCAGGAGGTTGGGCCAGACATCCCAAGAGCCACTTCAAAGCCAAGATGATGGACTAGCTGGTCGAGTACAGGACCGCAGTCGAAGGAACCTCCCCCCACTAGGTGGGCCCCTGGGGCTCACCAAGTACTTAAGCGGAGCGGCAGTCGGCTTATTGGATTGGGGTTCTGTGGCTGGAGGGCCCCAGACTGCGAGGTGAGGCCAGACATCCCGGGGCCCTTATAAGGAATATATACATTTGTTGAGCAGTCCTAAAGTATCTTTATATTTTAAAAAGCATTATTTACCATACATATGTGTACAAAGAAATACAAATATCTAGATCAGGGGTCTTCAAATTGGGGGTCGGACTCCCCTTGTGGGGTCTCAAGAGATCCCAGGGGGCACCAGGCTCTGGCCAAAAGAAGGATTATCCAGATAAAAATGCTTTGTTTTTAAGCAGAAAAATGTTTATTGCATTCATAAAAAGGTAACAGAACTTAACCGCAGTGTTTAAATTAGTCCAGACTTATTTAAACATTGCCAACTTAATAGAATGGTTATGAAAACTTCTGAGGGGGCGCAGATGATTTATTTTTACCCACTGGGGGGGGGGGGGCAAGGCATTAACAAGTTTGAAAACCATTGAACTAGTTACATACATATCATACACTTATAAATGTTTATATAAACATGGAAATGTTGTACTTTAGTGTTTGAGTATGGTGGTTATGTAGGAAAGAGCCAACTCTTGAGTAGTCTTTTGAAGATGAGATAGTTATCTGTGGACCTTATGTTTCGGGGTAATGAGTTCCATAGTTTAGCTGCTTGGACAGAGAAGGATGTGCCACCTATGTGTTTTTGTCTTGTATGGTGGGATTTTGAGGCGAGGGGCCAGTCTGAAGCAGGGGTTCCTTTGTTGAATGCATTTAGTGATTTAATTCTTGATGAAAAGGGGTCCTGGTCCATGTATTGCTTTGTGGGTGATACAAAGAAGCTTGAATATAGATCTTCTGTAAACAGTAACCAAAGTAGGGCCCTCAAGGCAGGGGAGAAGTGAGCTTGTGGCTTTACATGTACGAGTAGTCTGGCTGCGGAGTTCGAGATCCATTGTAGTCTTTTCATAGTTGATAAAGATGATCCATGGTATAGGCCATTGGTGTAATCAAGTTTTCACAGTACAAGAGGGATAGGAGCCTGGACCCTGTGTGGAAATCCAAGGTGGGGGAAGATGTGTCACAGAGGTTTCATGGTGATGACGCTTGATCTTGCTAATTTGTTGCCTTCGGCATTCATTATTAACTTGGGGTCCACAGTAATTCCAAGGTTTCTTACTTCCTTAGATGCTTTAGGAAGTGGTCCCAGATCATCAGGCCAGGTGCAAATTGGTCATAATTGTTTCAATCGCCACATGTGAGGATTTTAGTTTTGGAAACATTCAGTTTGAGATGGCTCCATGTCATCCACTGATCAACGGCTCTGAGGCAACTGAAGATTTATGAGTTTCCAATGTCTTTGGGGCTTTCCAGTTTAAGGAGTATTTGTGTGTCAGCAGCATAGTTGTAACATGTGAGCTGAAATTCATTGATCATTGCCGGTAATGACATCATGTAGATGTTGAAAAGCGTGGGTGAGATGGTAGAGCCTGAGGGAGCCCTGCTTTTGTGAAGTAAGGTTTGGACGACAAAGGGGGAGTATGGATGACATTTGTTCTGGTTTAAAGTTAGGATGTGATCCAGTCGAGAGCAGTCTATGCCGGCTTTGTAGAGTCTTTGTACTAGGATGTCATGGTCAACTGTGTCAAAGGCATCTGAGAGGTCCAGAGAAGTAGTGCAGCAACCCCATTGCGGTCTATTGGGTTTTTAAGATCATCCCGGCGGTGATGAGGGCAGATTCAGTGCCTCCTCCTGGGCAGAATCCAGGTTGGTAGTCTGAAAGTATGGAGTTATCTTCAATGAGTTGTGACATCTGGGCAAATGTTGCCCTTTCTATCCGTTTGCACAGGAAAAGTCAATTTGTAATTGGTCTGTAGTTGTTTGGGATCATGCGGGTCCAGGTTTGTTTTCTTCAACAATGGACATATGTATGCATTTTTTAGGTCTTCAGAAAAGACTCCCATAGTTAAAGAATTATTGATTATTATTGTTACCGGTGGGCAGCAGAAGTAGATAAAAGAATCTCCATGAAGATGTGTGCTGGACAAGGGTCAGAAGGGCAGCCAGCTGGCCTGCTTGCCTTGACCAGATCCATAAATGCAATTTGTGATATTTGTTTGAAGGAATGCCGAGGCTGCTCTTAGAAGTGATTTTTGGAAATGGGTTGGTGCTGGTGTTTTTCCTTTGTGTTAAATAGGAGTCCAACTCCATCCTTAAAGCGGCAAATCTGCCTGGAACCGTACTCCATCACAACCATAATATTCTGACAACACTAGGAAGGTTCAAACTAAAAGAAAGACATTCATTGACGTGAAGCAGAAGCCCAGGACCACAGACTTACAAAACATGTTGTTCTACCAGCCTATGCTGTGGATTGTTGTGCCGGGCAGAACACATTTTTGAGCACCGGAAGGAGGTGTGGTCCTGGCTGGAACCTTAGGACAAAGTCACTGGTCGGAACGTGGCACTTTCCAGACACACACCGCAGCAGGGAGACAAAGAGGGGTCAATAAATAGGGCCCCAGGTGCCCTCCGGGTCCCAGGACAGAAGAGTTTGGCAGACACTGCAAGTAATGTTCCATGGAGACAGCACATGTGGAAGACTCACTGGTGACACCTGTGCCCCCCACTGAATGACTGGTGCCATGCCAGTAGAGAGGAGTACATTTGGCAGTTGCGGCTCGCTTTGCTAATAAGGGTGCGGCGTGGTGGGCGCAGGTCTACAAATTAATTAAAAATATATATAATAATAAAATAAAAACTTACCTCGCTCCTCCCCGCGCCGCTCCTTTCCTCTCCTCCGTCTCGCTCCAGGCACAGGCTCCCAAGCCTGCCCTGCGGCCAGTCATTGGCAGGGAGCGCCCAGCCAGGGCGCTCCGAGGCAGACTGGCAGCCTGTGCAGGCTCTCTCCAGCCCGGCAACACCATGCCGGGCTGGAGAGAGCCCTGTGCGAGGTGTGTTTGGCCGGCGCTCTGAGCGGAGTGTGCAGTGCACTCCTGTTACTGCTCATCACCCCCATGGCCCGCCCCTTTTAAACATAGTTTATTATCCCCTTTGTTTTGAAAGGTTTTGCAGCTTCTGCTGCTGGCGAGGGGGTGGCGCTCCTCTGCCCTAACCGAGGAGCCACCCCGAAACTTGTCAGACATGGCAGAGATAGCATGGTTGGAAGTTCGTGACTCTTTGGCATTTGGGGATCAGAGAGTAACAAACTGGTGGGGCAGGGATTTAGGTTCACAGCAGTGATTGTGGAAAGTGAACTTTATGTTGCTTGGCACTCATGCAGCAAACATTAATTGAAGCATGATTTGATTAGGGCCTGTATAGGGCAGATGATGGGCCTGCTCTAGGTTGCCTAGACCTTTACTGTTTTTGAGCCATATGGGGTATGATTCACTCAGCGCATTCTACTTAGCAATAGATACGTTCCAATACTACAGTGAGAGTACAGTTTGATCACTGAATTGAAGGAGGTGGGGGAGGTGGGCAGACTCACTGTTATGATGTTTGTAAGTGTTTACCCAGGGTGGGGAGGGAAGGTACAGGGTGGGATTGGTTGTTGCATTTTTCTAGATAGTTGTGACGCACAGATGGCCTGCTTACAAGCTAGGAGTTTCTCAAGGCTGGAAAAAGTGGAGGAGTTTGGGAGGCGAAAACCATGGGTGGGTCTCAAACCCAATGTATTCAACCCGATATATTCAACCCACCAGATCCATGATGCAGTATAAGAATAACTTCCTTTCATGGAATGACCATAGATCAGGTACATATGTGTAACAACACAGGGTATTGACCTTCCTATAATGATGCAAAATACACATAGGGCCTCATTACGACTTCGGCGGTGCTTTCACAGGACCACCGAAGCCGCAGTAATGGAAGTCTTTTGCCCGCCATATTAGGAGTGTTCCACTGGGCCAGCGGAACACTCACCACAACATTGACGCTGGCTCGTAATTGAGCCGGCGGCAATGTTGTGGTGCGTCGGGTGCATAATTCGGGCAGTGAAATGCGCGATGGGGCTGTGCATGGGGGCCTCTGCACTGCCCATGACAGGTGCATCGGCCCCCAGGGGCCGCCCAACGCTCCCATTATGCCAGCCTTTCCATGGTGGTGTTTACTGCCATGGAAAGGCTGGTGGATGGGGACTAATAAAGCTGCCCTGGTGGATTACAACTGCCGGGATCTCCAGGCTGTTTGACTTTGGCGCTCCGCCACGATCATAATGGGGCGGTCGGACTGCGCTGTCAGCGGTGGTCCGACCACCAGCATCGTAATGAGGCCCATGGTGTGTTGCCAGGATACACACCTGACTAACCCATAAGCTGAGAAATTAAAAAAGAAATGCAGGGGATAGCTTTATTCATCCACTTACTCAGCCTGTGTCGGGGGTGTTTGTGTGAGTGGCTCCCCGGGTAACTTTCAGACTCACATACCCACAAGCAGAACTAGAGAGCAGGTATATCCTCATTCAGAGGACCGTAGATGGGTGAGAGATTGGCATCCTCAACCTATATCCACTTAACACAGATGATAGGAACTATTTTGTTAAGTTGTAGGATCTTATGAGAGTCTGCCTCGATGTCCCGCCAATATGGGCATGAACTGTATTCGAGATGTAACACTAGACAAACACCCTCGGAATCACAACACATAACCACACACGATGAATGCACAGCAGTACAGATGTGTGGAGAGAACTTCACCCACTAGTTAAGGACTACTCATGCCACTCTGAGACCCATCACAATGGCTGGACCAGGTACTGGCAACTAGACTTCTTCACCCGGGTTAGGGGGCAGTGTATGTTTGTTTGGTTAGCTGAAGCATGTGGAAGTGCATTGGATCTGTGTATAGCTAGATGTTTTTTCTTTGTTATATGTTCTGTATCTGCAAGTCCAGTGAATATTCCATGAAACAGGCTTGACACCAGCACAGGTACGCTACCCTTGAACATTATGATCATTGTTGCATGTGTAGAATTACAAGTATCTTCCTAGCATTTTAGATAGGAAAGTCACATTTCTGTACATCTCTACCATACCTACCAGATGGTGGAGGGGATCATCGAGTACATACACTGACTTTGGATTCTGTACATCGTAAAGGGAATATATATACACTACTACCCAGTGACTATTCTTCTTCTTTGGTTATAGGAAGAGATTGAAAGGAACTCGGGTGAGTCAGACGTAGCGCTTGGAGAACCTTTTTAGGCGTACTCCATTTCTCTTCCTTCACCTCTTCCCGGTTTGATCAGGGTAAACTTTGACTTCAGTTGGGTCGTCTTGTCAGACAGGGAGGTTGGGACTAGCCTTGTGGCCACATTTCACTACCATGAAAATACCAGGTGAGATCCTGACATTCATCAGACCATTCCCCACTAAGGGTGGGCTTTGATTGGGGCAGTGGAAGGGTAGAGCGCAGACAGGGAGGCTGCGGCCAGGGGTCCTGCTGGAGTCCAAGTGTTGGGAGGACCTCAGTGAACAGCTGCATGCCTACTCGACAACTAACTGTGGATCCACCATCACAAGGGGGAATGAATGTAGGAGTTGAAAGCGTGGCCAAAGGGGTGGGGATGTTTCTGGGAAAGGTGTATGGATACAAGCAACACTTACTGGAGGACTTTTTCCACAGAGGAATCCCTGCTAGACATGCAGGGGAGGGATGCTGGAGGTGAAGCACCACGGCTTGAACTAACGGGGCGAGCAGGTCCCCAGGAGAGTTGTTGGACAGACTGGATAGGATGGTAAGGCGGCACTTCATGCAGAACCAATCCTCACCTGTCCTCTTCAGCGCGATCACTGGCTGCTGAGGCAAGGACAGAGATGGTACTATCTCCAAGAGCGGCAGCCATCTTGAAATGGTGCTGATTACCATAGAGAAAAGTATACTCTGCATGGAACAGATGGCCGCTCTCATCAATAAATTGTGAATACAATATACCATTCATGTACTTGTTTTATTGGCGGGCTCTGGGTCCCCTGTGAGCTTGTGTGCATGGCGCGTCATTGTCGCACTTCTTGTTATTCGGATTTGTACTCGGTTGTGAGCCTGTTGCTTCATTCATGTACTTTTTTTGGGAGCCTCACTCGGCGGGCTTCTACCACATGGCGCGCATTTACCATAATAACAAGGAGATACAGCTGTAGAAACAGCAGCACCATGAGGTGACGCAAGAGGGTAGATGGAACGTTTGAAATTTCCCATCTCCAGGGACAGAGGACACAGGCTCATTGATGGAGGCTAAACCGCAGCATCCCACCAGGGGGACCATCCATTGGTCAGCAATAGCTTGGGTTTTGCTGGGGTACATTTTAAAAAGTGGACTGACATGCACCACCTGATGGCTGCCGGAGCAATGGCCACCTTGGTCAGCTCACATTCACCAGCGGTACCTTCAGCTTTAGTTGGCAGGATGAATACCAACTGGGTGTCATCCGCACGCATGTAAAACTTGACCCATTCTATGCCAGATTCCTCAATTACACATTAAACAGCAATGAAGCCAGGATGCAAACCTGGGGATACCCCAGGAGAATCAGACAGGATCTAAGCTGGAGAGGAGGAGAGAGACAACCACGATGCTACCAGTAAGCTATCAGTTCATCCATTCAAAAACTACACACCTGGCTCCAGCCTGTTACAGACTATCAGTGCTTAATTTGTAAATAAAAACATGCTGGTACCCAAAGCCCTCCTCTTAAACATGCGGCTGCTGTGATTAAATGTGGTAAGACGGAATACTGAGGCAGCGTATATCTGAAGCCATCTCGGGCCTCTTCAATCCATTAAATCCACTCCCTGCCCCTTCAGCTCACTCTTGCAGCTTTCTACTTTCTCCCTTTGTGACACTTTTTCGTTTTCCTTTTCATCCGTCTTTTCCATATGTATTATTATCATTTTATTTTTCACTTACTCTGCCCGTCTGCCGAGTCTGGGGTGGTGCCGGGCCATCCTCGGCGTTGCTGCATCAGCAGCAGCCAGGGAGGAGGAGTAGTAGGTGCACTGTAAGTGGGCATGTCAGTTTGGCCAGCCGTCTTAGGACGGCCAAACCGACATTTGCACTTAGATCTTCCCACCCAAACTGTGCTGCACAGCCAGGTGGAGATTCAGCGCAGGCTTCCAGGCCATAACCGAGCAACATTTAATTCTGCTCAGACCAATTCTGGCACTTTTCTCATGCTGGGTTATGCATGAGAGCAGAGTCTGGATTGGGTGGGGAGAGGAGCAGAAGAGCACGGACGCGGCATCTGGCAGCAGTAGGTAAGTCATTTCATTTTTTTATTATCCCCATCTGCCCCACTGTGGTATCTGGAGAGAAGGTATGTAGTGCATCATTTGAGGGTTAGAATGTAAGAGGATTCTACATTCCTCAGGGAGACTGGAGTGGGTTGGAGAAGGAAGCGGTTGGAGGTATCAAAGCTCGTTGGACCTGCCTAAGTGGATGAGATATTTCCTAATAAAGAATCTACTGGAACTTGTAATCATTGAGGATCGTCTTTATTACACTGGCGACGAGGATGGGATATTCCAAAAGGTCCAGACCTTCGTACACCACTGGTTTAAAATTCACAGACGTTGCGAGGAGCAGAGATCAACTACTCAACTATTGAGAGAGAAGCTTTAGCAGTAGCTTGGGCTATCAATAAATTCAGGAATTTCGTTTGGGGAAGAGAATTCCATGTTTGCACTGACCACAGGCCCCTTGTTGAAGTCTTTATGAAAAAGGGACTTGATTTGATCTCGAGTAGGATCAGTAGATGGGTTGTGAATCTTCAAGATTTTGACTTCAAAATGTTTTATGTGCCAGGAGCTTGTAACAAAACTGCAGATTGTTTATCAAGACTTACTTCTAAATCGGAGGAAAATTTGAACATTAGTCAGGAAGATGAATTCGGTGTGTGTAGTGTCACGGAAGGGATTATTGAAAAAGATGAGTGGGTAAGGGCAGTTGCTGAAGATCCTGTGTTACAATGTATATGTCATTCTCTCAGAAATTTTTGGGATGCTGAGATGAAGAATGATTAAGCATTCAGAGGGTTTTGGAAGGTAAGAGATGAATTATCTGTGTCTAATGGATTATTGTTTCGGGGAGCAAGATTAGTAGTTCCAAGTGTCTTGACAGACAGAATTATTCAGTTGGGACATACTGGACACCAAGGTATGAGCAAAACAAAATCCAGAATTCGTCTCAACTATTGGTGGGGAGGAATGGATTTGAGTATCGAGAGGGTAATCAGGGAGTGCCCTGATTGCTGTAATAGTGACAAGATGTATAAAACAAGAGTTCCATCTATGTGTGTCAGGAGTTTGCCTAGCAGACCGTGGGATGTAGTTGCAATGGACATTGTAGGAACTATTCACGGGAAAGCTGGAAGCAATTACATTTTGGTTTTGGTGGATCAGTTCTCCAGGTGGGCTGAAATTGGGATTGTCAGCAGCATTGAAACAATGAGGATAATTGGGCTGCTAGAAGAAATTTTCTCTCAAGAACGGTTACCTAATTCTATTTTAACTGATAATAGTCAGCAATTTATCTCCAAGGAAATGGAAGAATATTTTAGGAGATTGGGGATCAAGCATAAATTATGTTCCTTGTACCATCCTGAAGGGAACGGGACTGTAAAGAGATTTAACAAGAGTGTGAAGGAATGTGTGCAACTAGAATTAGCTGCTGGAAGGAATTGGAAAGAAGGTTTAAAAATGTTTCAAGTGGCATACAGATTTACCCCACATACCACCACCGGAGCAGTCCCTTTTGAATTGTTCAGAGGTAGGAAGGGGAACACTGTGTTAGCTCCCGGATGGGTGTCTGAGGATAAAAATAATGCTGTTTCCTGGTCTTATGAGGGATATGACAGAGATTGTGAAAGAGTTCGAATGGAGAAAAGGAAAGTGTATTTTTACAAAAGGAAGTGTGCAAGTACTGTCAGAGTGAATGTAGGGGATGAAGTTTTGATTAAGAAACCCACAAGAGTGGGAGTAAATTTTTGGGTCCTTTTGCAGTCACCAAACTGTTCAAGAATGCTGTCAAAATTAATGATGGGAGGATATGGAATCTCAATTGTGTTGTGATCTCCAAGAAGAAAGTCTCCTAACTTTTCTAATTTTTATTTTCTTATTTAGTCTTGTTTCATTATTGTTCTCTTAGTGTCATATTTTGCAGTAAGGTTTATAGTTTTATGTTCTGTATTACTCATCATATTCTTTGGGGGGAAGGTGTGTGGTATCTGGAGAGAAGGTATGTAGTGCATCATTTGAGGGTTAGAATGTAAGAGGATTCTACATTGCTCAGGGAGACTTGAGTGGGTTGGAGAAGGAAGCGGTCTTTATTACACCCACCAAGTGTTATTGGCAGCAGCCGCCACTGACAGAAGAGCAAAGTTTCCTATGGGAACTGACATGAAAAATCAGTGTTTTGGCAGGGGGGTGCCTATTTTGTTGTACCCTGCTTGATGGATCAACGGAAAACTTTCTATGAAAAAGTCAAAGTGAATGAACGTTATTTTAGAAAGTTTCATGTGGATTTGTCAATTGGCACCAAAATGATAAAATAAATAAAATAAGCCTTTTCTATGGAAAGTTCATCCTAACTATAACTACACGCCCTTTGACTGTGCACAGCATGGATTGCATCGGGGATTGACCCCCAAGGCATTAGATTTAGCCAGATCCTAAGGCCAACCCTGAGGAAGCAGCCACCCCCCAAAGGCATGGCCTTCAGCTGTGCACAATGGGGACGGCCTGCAGGGCCTTACCTGTAGCTGGGCTCTCAACCCTGTCCTCTACACGTAGCCAAAACCCTCGACTGCCCATTAGCCAGGCCTTGCCACCAACCCTCAGTAGGTGACTAAGCTTCCACTACTGTGCAGCAAATATTGGCCGCATTGCCTGAACTTTGACCAAGCCACTCAACCAAACCTCCATGGACAGCGAATCCCGCTGTGCACTACCTTTAGGCTTCGTTTTTTAAATGTATGTCAAGGTATTGTATCAATAAATGTACTTTACCTTTGTATTTCTCAGTGAATTTAATGTTTTTTTCCTTTTCTTTTGACTTAACATTGATTTTACAACTAAACTCCGCTGTGCACATCCTTTGGCCACTTGCACCAGTCCAACTCATGGCGTGACCTGTATCCAAGCCCTGCACCCATCCATCTGTGGGCAACCAGAATTGCCAGAGGCAGCCAACCACCACACAGAGGTTCTTTAGCCATGCACAAAAAGGGTTTCCACTGGCAGGCCCTGTGCTCAACCTCCTGCTAGCATCTAACCTTCTCCTTCAGCAATTTACCATGGTGTGCACAGACTTTGGCTATGTGCATCAAGGGTTGGTCATAGGGCCAGGCCATGCTCCCAACCTGCCAGATATGACCAACCTGCATGAGTGGCCTTTGGCCAAGCAGAGTTGTACTGCACTTACTTTGTGTTCATTTCAGGATTTGTTAACCCTAAGGCTCTCGGAAAGTCAACGGAAGCCAGAGAGGGTCCAGGATTTATTAATCTGGTGTAGGATTTGCGAAATCTTATTATAAAAATAATGTTTTAATATTTATTTAGTTAAAAATGGTGGTCCCCCTGGAGCCCCACGTGGGTCTGGGGGTATTTTAGGCTCACCCTTACCCCCTGTGCTCTTTTTCTGTCACATGGTGCTCAGTGCACGGTGCTGTGTAGTGGCAGTCGCAATAGATATTGTGTGAGGGCCAGCCAACAGGCACAGCTGATTTTCAAGTGTGTGTGTGTGTGTGTGTGTGTGTGTGTGCGCGTGCAGGGCTGGCTTTAGTGCTGGTGGTGCCCTGTGCAAGAGTGTTTGTTGGCACCCCCCAATAACCACCTCCGCCACGGATTCCCTCACTACCACCCTTTAACAGTGCCCCTCAAGTCTGCATAACCACTCTCTCTCAGAAGCGTTTAATTAGTTTTATAGTGCCACTCATACCAGTGTAGGGTGTCAGGGCACTTTACATCACACACAATTTACACAGAGACAATCAATCGTACGTGTGTAAATCAGTGTATAAGAAATGTTACATAAGACAGAGGACTACAAGGTGTAGGAGTCACATGTCATCCATACTGGTGGGCAGTATAGTTTGCAAGCGCTCGGTCTGGAGAAGCACAAAGCCACAATTTAAAATGTAGCACCATGTTTGGGGCTTCTTAATAATAAGAATTGATTTCTACCCAAATTAATAATTTTTGCAACATTAGGATAGTGAAAGACTGGGGAAAAATCATAACGCTCTAATCTATACCTTGCAGTTTGCATGCAACTCTTTGATGACAATTAATAATTCACTGTTGTATATTAGGATTTTAAATGATAAACTGCAAGTAACAAAAGGATCTCTCTGACAAAAGCAGTAACCGTCTGACCTTTTTACATTATATGCACTTTGTGATCTGCATGGTGCACTTTCTTTGCAGCAGACATGTTAACCCTTTGCACTGCTTTAGGGTTAGTCAAACCTTCTGATGTCTCTCCAGCAGGTACATTAATCACCAGAGTTATCTTGGCATTTTTATTGTTGCCTGAAAATTGCTGGAGGCAAGGAAAACACAGCAGGTGCTTTTATAAGCACAATATACTTGCAAACACACACTCCCATCGGAAGTCAGCACACAATGCGGTGGCACCGGTCGCATCACCCTAGAGCCGGCCCTGTGTGTGTGTGTGAGAGAGAGAGAGAGAAAGAGTGGGGGATAACACACTCCTGCACATGAAACTATTCCATATTGTGCTGCCCTTCCTGTCTTGACAATGACTCATGAGTTGGGTTTGAAACATTTGGTCATTGTGTGTAGACGCAGAATGATAAAAGTATGGCAGCCATCTGGAGGGGGTAAATAGGGTCCTATGGACACCCCAGGCATCCCCTTGCAGGGGGACGCAGTCACTCATTGCACCTGCCTGCAAAAGGATCTCTAATCCCCCTTAAAAGTGCAGGCGGGTTGTCCCCTGCACAGAGAAACACAGAGCGGTTCCTTTAAAGGCCTCCATATTTCACTTGAATGTGCCAACCTTCGCGGCTGCCCTGGGGGCAGCTCATTCAATGTAATGGGGTGCACTGTCTCTGTTTCAGCCACTGCACATCTCAAAACAGGAATGCTGTGCTGCAAACAGAGAAAATGCACCCTATGTGTAATAGGGCCCGAGGTTTACTTTTCCAGGATTTGCTTCCGTGTGTCCCTGCGTATCCTGCCCTCTGCTTCCAGTTCCTGTCCGGCACTGTGCCCCGTGCCCTGTGCCCCTTGTCTCATGCTTGCACATCCCTTGCTGTCAGTTGCTAGAATTTGCCTGGTACCTATTAACCTCTGGCGGTGTACTTCTGGTGGCCTTGTCTTTGGTCCACCTCCGCCCCCAGCTGTCCTGGCTCTAGTCCTTTGCCACAGCCTCCCTTGTCTCCAGTCACTTGATGCCGCCTGTGCCAACGCGCCCTGTCTCTGGTCCTTGCTTCAGCTTGCTGCTGTCTCTACTGTCTCTTTTACTTTGTCATTTTGCTGCAGATGGCCTTTTCTTTGGTCTTTTCAATTTGAATGTGAATTGAATTTGAATTTATAAAGCACATATAACCAAAAGGCATCAAAGCGCTAGCGTTGAAAGAGGGAGCCGAGGGGAGAGAACCCCATCGAAACAGAAGAAAAGAGTGGCCAGGGTGCCACCCAGGGCAGAGAGGCAGTGAAGATGGACATATCCAGGTTTCCACCTGCCTACGAAAAATCAAGCAAGAGTTCAGACTCCTCAAAGATTCCGGAAGAGTGTTCCACAGCCTGGCAGCTGCCACCCAGAAAGCTTGTTCCCCCAATCTGTACAGGCCTTTTCTCAGGTGCTTGCCACAGTTCCCCTTGTCTCCAGCCCCTTGCTCTAGCCAGCTTTAGCTTGCATTGTCTCTATTTACCTACTTAGTTACTACAGTTGTCCCAGTCTCCTGTGCCTTGCTTGTGCTTGCTGACATATGCTGTGTCTCTGGGTCCGGCTACAGGTTGCCTTCTCTCTCTCCCCTTGTGTCATCTTGCTACAGCTGCGGATTCTTTCTTCAGTTTCTACAGATGCCTTGCCTCCATCCCACTTCTACAGCTTGTCCTCCTGCCCTGTGCACTCTACCTGTCCCCCAACCTGCCCTGTTGTGTATTCACTGGTTGTCCCTGCTGCTGCCTCCTTTGTATTCCTCTTGTGTCCTCAGCTTTGAGTGAATGCTCCATCGTGTCTCGCCTGGGCCTGATTGTCTTCGGTTTGCACAGAGATTGACTCCTCGGTCCCAGGAGCCAGTCACTGCCACTTCCTTTGTCTTCTGGTGCATGTAGTCCCTGGTGCCCTCCATGAAGCAGTGAGATGATTGTTGTCTTTCTGCAGAGCATCCTCTGTCTGCTTCCTGCTGGATTCATTTATTTGTCTGGTGTCAGCATCCTCCTTCAGACAGCCCTCCCTGCTGCCTCTCTTTGGAGGAGGGCAATGAGTGCAAGGGGCTGCGGAGAGGCCTTGAGGCACCTTGCAGGGTCCCACCTGTGCCCATCCCTGGTGTACTCCTAAGAGCTGCCCAGCACGTGCCCCTTCCACACCTGTCTGCACCTCACAGTAATGCCCACACCCTCTGTGAGTGAGGGAGGCTGTCCAGGGAGTGAGCCTGGGAACATTTCATACTTCCCCGGCTGTCATAAAGAAGCAGGACTGGCCGTCCCCCACCTCCCTCTCGCCCGGGAACTGGAACATTAAGGGGGTAAGTGCCCACCGAGGGGCATCTTTATGAGCCCCCTGTGCCTCTGGAGCATCACGTTTTGTGATGCTCTGCCCCTCAAACTACAAAATCATATCTTTGCGTGGCTTTGAATGACCTCATAGATATGGAGGAAGGCGGCGCAAGTCGCTGCGTTGCATTACTCTGCGTTATGGGGGCGTTCCACAGGCACTGAGTTGTTCGTTCCCACGCAACACCCATGGTTTGTGACGCTTCCCCAGGTTCACAAAACCATGTAAACCTGGGGATGCGTCAAGACGTTACACTTCCCGAGGTAAAGCAGAGAGGAGAAAAAAACGTCATTTCTCGTTTTTTCCTCTTTCCATGTTTGCTGCATTCCTACACAAAAACAATCCTGCTGACACCAAAGGCACGCTGGCACCATGGTGCCAGGGTGCCTGCATTGGCGCTAGGCTGCCAGAACAGCGCCAGCGCAGGGGGGAAGTACAGGAATGAGCTGTATTGCATAATTACGGTGAATTCCTGCCCTTTCGCTGTGATGTAGAGCAGCACAGCAAGGTGACTTGATGCGCCGCCCTACACCAAATCCCATAAATGAGGGCCCAAGTGTCCAGCAAACCTATGAGCATTGCAGGCACAGGGGCTGGAGGTGGGCAAGGAGCTGCGGGAGTGTGAGAAGCAGTCTCTTCAGGCCTTTGGTGCACCCCACACGGAGGACCACACTTGTAGCCTCTTGAGAGGTTCTCGGAGCACATGGGGTCCCCTTGGACCTATAGGTTGTTTGCCCTTTTACTTCTCACGTCCACACTGCAGGGTAGAAGGTGGGGTGAATGATCCTCTGGAATGTGGGAGGCAGTGTCCCCAGACCTCCAGTGCACCCCACACAGATGACCACACCGCGCAACGCAGGGGTGGAAAGTGGGGTATTAGCCAAAGTGGCGAGGAGTTTCTCGCCCCTGGGATTAGATGGGAAACCCCACTTGCACAAAGCTAGTCCCAAGACCATTTACTGCTACAGCCTGCAAGTACCCTGTGCTCCACCAACCACAACTTACATACAGTATAGCCCCCCTGCCCCCTGCTATGTGTCAAGATTCTGGCAGCCCTTCCTTAAAAATCCACAACAGAGGATGCAGGCGGTGTGTCTAGCCTCCATATATTTACTGTTTAAAGAGTTGCTTTCAAGGAAATGCAGAGGTATGAGGTTTTTTCCAGACCTTTTGCAGCACATGCAGACTGTGGTTGCTAGGATGTTGCTGGGGTCCTCCTGGGGCATGCAGTGGTTGGAAGTGGTGGGGGGAGGTTTGCATCCACCCTTTACCATCTGTCATTTGACCCCTACCAGGATAGTGGTGGATTACATGAAGTGGGTAAGTTAGGGCCGGGATGTAACCAGGTGTTGGGTACCACTCTCCAGGTTCTCCTGTGGAGCTCACTGTGTTCACTGTTGACAGAAAGTCAGACTCCAGGCTGCACTTCTTCGGCTCCATCCTACATGGAGCATCTCACCAAGATCCTGCCACCTGCAGCCTTGTGCCCAGTGACGTCATGTGATGGGGTCCCACTGCCAAACGTGATGAGGGCACCACTTTAATTTCATATCTCTTAGATATCCACGGGCTTTAGGCTGAGTGCCGGCCACTGAAGAGGAGGCCCCCTGCGCTGCAGAGCCTGCAGGGGTCTTTCCAGAAGGACATCTAAGCATTGTTAGGAAGTGTTCTTTGTTTAAAATGTTCTTTGCTCTAAGTTATCTAGCACTTGAAGTAATAGCCAGGCTCGCACTGTGACAGCAAATAGGGCAATCACGAAATTAAACGTGGCCCCCACTATGGAATCAGGTAGCTAAAAAAGGTGGCCACGTTTGCAGATCGGGGCAGTTTTGAACTTGTAAAAACACGCTGCCGCTCTGTAGGTGTTTTGCAAGGTATAGGAGACTGTGTGCATTTATGCAAGCTGCAGACAATGTTTGTGCTAATATGAGAGAAATCAGTAGTAAAACCAGTGCTTAATTTGAGCCGGTGTTTTTCGATGCAGGGCACCACCATTTATTTTCCTGCCTCAAGCATTTACTGTGAGCAAAAGACACATATGGGAAAGACAGAGGAAGAGAAAAACAAAAAAGCGTTACAAAGGGAAAAAGCAGAAAGTTGCAATAGTGAGCTGAAGGGGCAGGGAGTGGCTGTAAATGGATTAAAGAGGCTCAAGCTGGCTTCAGGATTACGCTGCCTCAGTATTCCATGTTCGCACATTTAATTGCTGCGAGCCCGTGTTTTAGAGGAGAGCTTTGGGCACCGGCAAGTTTTTACTTACAAATTAAGCACTAAGTAAAACCAGCCCACTTACCCATAAAAGGCTCTCAAAGATCCAGAGAAACAGACCACACACTAGCCTGACAGACATCCTCTGAAATTAATTCTAGCTTTCCATCCAACACTTTGTTTTTTTATGCCTTTTTGATCAGTCTGGTCCTGGTACTAGGTAAGATTTGTGACCTTGATACTGCACAAAATATAGGGCTCCCAGGTGCCTTGTAAAACCGACAATTTTCTCTGTCAGGAGAAAATGATTGGATTTCAAATACATATTAAAAACTGCTAGTTGAGTTGTTATCACTGCTTGCCTGTAATCCTGTTGCGTGTCTGGTGTTTGAAGCTGCAAATCCTCTGTAACCTGAGCGATATCACTGATGCATTAATATCAGTGTTGCTCTCCAGTGCACCGTCTGCATTTGCAATATTTGGGTAGGACTTTTCCTCTCTGCCTCTCCCAAGAAGTGCGGATAAAATAAGCGAGAACCGACTTAGAGGTGGCAGGAGAAACACATGAAAGGATGGGAGTTGTGGACTGAGCAGGGAAGTTGTGCTCAAAGACAGGCCATGCTAAGTTGCACTTTCTGGACCGCTTGTGTCACCTCTGGCTTGCCGTACATTTGTCAGGCTCCTGCAGCGTTGTGTCCCTATACAGATTCCGAAACTGTGGAAACCTGGTCCATGTCCATTGATGGAGAGTTTGATCCTATATTCGGTAACATGTTCTTGAGGCGACGGAACCTCAGCCTCCTCGGCCACCACCAGATACTGAAATATCCCCAGACTGCACTTTCAGCGCCCGTGGCTTGTTACCAAATTGATTTCAAAATGGGGTTGTAAGCCTTACCCCTTTTGCCCTATTTTCTTCAAATGTTTCTTAGTGGAGCCAAGGGCAGGGGCGTAGCTTCAGTGGGGGTGTTACACCCCCTAATAAATGTATTTTCTGGTAAATAGTTGGGTACTGGTGCTTTCAGGAGGGTTTGGTGATGTGTCTGTCATAGTTCCCCAAGAATTTTAAGATACACACAGACAAAAAAAAACACACACTCTCCCTCTCTGTTTTTAGTCATCAAAAATGTTTCCAAATATTGTGTTTTCTCTCACCTAGCGCCCCCGCCAATCCGCATTCGACCTCTTTTAGGCTGCCCCTGAGCCCCTCTCATGCGCTCTGCTTATTGTATAATGTATTTTTACGCTACATGTCCCCGTGATTGATGGAAATCTTTAGTCCCCCTCCTCCCTCATCTTTCTGACCAAGCTCCGTCCCTGGAGAAGGGGGGAACCTTCCAGACCACCCTGGAGGCGGTCGGGTTTGATAGCTTCACCGCTCGCATAGAGGAATCCGAGGTGACATTTACACCCCCCCACTTTCAAAGACCGGAAGTCAACTCTCTTTCCGAATGGTGAAGGGTGGGAGTGCCACAGAAAAGTGCCCCCCATTCATGAAAGTGACAGCTAAAAGTGGGGCCCACTTCCTGCAAGTGGCGAGATTTTGAAATTGTAAAGACAATATTTAGGTGTTCATCACGGTATGGGAGACTGTATGCAAGTGTGTTTGTTGCAGACAAGGTTAGAGGTGACAACATCAAAATCTCCAGTAAAAACCACAAACAACCAGAAAACTGTCCCACACGCTGGCCTTTCACACCAGTCCTTCTGCATTACCTGACTGCACTGAAGGCCCACAGAGGGCAGAAGGCAGGGTTCAGGGGTAACCAAATAAAGGAAACTGGAGGAAAAGAGTAGTCGTAAATTTGGTCGCATTCCTCTAGCTCTGACAAAAAGTTCTTCCTGCCTTGGCCAACCTGTTCAAGGTATCACATCAGCCAGGCTGATCCTCAGACCACACATAGTCTACAGAAAGTCTCTTCCAATCAACTCACATCACCACCTTAGCTGCAATGATTTTCGGAGCCACAGGAAAATATTAAATGTTGCTGGTTGGGGTCTCCTTATCCGGGCCAGAAGGCAACCCTTGAGGTCAGTAGTTGTAGAGTAGTGTCCTCTTGTAGTGGCCCAATAAGACAGTCACCTAAAGAAGACATAATGCAACACAATACATTTACACAACACCTTCATGTTGTCACCTGGAAACACACAGGCTGGCTTCTACTTGCATCTTCATGTCTAAACCCTCTTGCATGGAGAGTTGGGCCTAAATTCCCAGGCAAACTTCTTTGTGAAAATTGTCGTGGTGCATTAATATGGGTTACGCGCCCTCTTAAGCCCCTCCCATTCAATCCCACACGAAAACCTGTAACCCGCCTCAACATGCAGTAATCATTCAAACCGCAACACACAACTTTCTGACCTCACGCGAGCTGTACCGATGGGCTCACATGCATTATAACTTTTTTGTACGCACCATGTATGGCTTTTACTGTACTGCATTGTAGCATTGGTGTAGTGTATGCTACGCCTGCGGTTTGTAGTAGGGACTATTTAATCCTGAATTACAACGCGACAGAATATCGTTACAACAATAGCGAGGTACAAAAATCAGAAGGTGCGTGCACAGAGGGAGGGAATGAGTTGCTATTCTTAACTCCACATCTACGTACCTTGAAGATATATATATCACCAAGGTATCTGTATGTAGAAATAAATATAGAAACTGTTTACAAACTTACCTTCCAATAGTTTGTCCCATCGATATTCAAGATTCAATATTCCCAGCCTACATTCACCTGTGTGGGACACTGAAGTGCTACCCAGCATGGGTAGCGTTAATGCATTTTTCTCATCCTTCACAGGATTTGAAAACACTTCTCTGAGGTCGAGGGATCTTTGACCAAGTGAGGAGTGTGGTTAACCATACACAATTATTTCAAACCCACAACAAATTTAAACACCATGACCAAAGTGGCCACGGAAGAAAATTCCAATCAATACAAGTTTCAAAGCCTTATTTTATAACCACAAAGCCAAAGTCACGTAAATTGTGCTAAAAATCAAATTGTAGAGGCAAATGAAAACTATGGGTTATCCAAATCTAAGAAAACTGTTTAGTCTACTCAACATCAACACCATTAGACATTCGAGAAGAATAATACATATTAATAATGAAATGATTTGTGACATAGAAATACTCTTTAAATCAGACTGTGAAGACATTGGCCAAATCAAATTACAAAGATTTAGGAATCAGGATTTGGATATAGGTTGTCCCTACTTCTAGCCAAATTAAGACAAGCATGTGCGGGAGCGGGCTAACACATGCGGGCAAAAGTTAAAAATAGAGACAAAAGTAATTTGGGAAATCATCTATCTCGGCTAAGTTAAACTAACTAGAAAAATAAAATAGACAGGTGCCAGCATGCTAACTTCTACTAAAGAAAAACACAGGGGAAAATAACATTTAACATTTGCAATACAATATACCTCTCCTAGGGTCAGCATTCAATTCAGTTTCATCAGTAAAACATGTAGATAATTAGCAAAGTCCGTTAAGATCACCATCAGGGGAAGTGCAGAACATGGCATGTACAGGGAACCATCAGGAAACATCCAAGGAGCAAGGGATAGAAAAAGATTCTAAGGGGGACTGGCTGAAAAACTTACAAAGTCCTTCCCTGATTAGAAATACTCAAAACAGCTTGATTGGTCAGTTCAATGAGTGCACATCATGCAAACGGGACAACATCCAATTAGAATTAGAGCACAAATCGAATTTGCAACATGCCAGAGAATTCTCATTTTTGGTCCAAAGGCATCTCTTCTTTCCATGTGAGTCCATTTTTATACATCACTTGATACAATGCACATTCTTCTCAGGGTGTAAGACTATTTCAACAGTTCTCATGTGAATGTTGAGGTTAACTGTATCAATTGCTTTAAGGCCTAAATGTTTCAGAATCAAGGTCGTTGGGAAACAAGTCTTGTACATTGAACAATGGGATCCTTTACTATTCATGAGAAACAACTTAATGGAAAGATTCATGTTGGAGGGAAATAAATGATTCATCACTTTTTCATGACTACAAATCCGAAGTCTGCAGGCCTAGTTATGCTAGCACAAGAAATATAATGCATTAATATTGTTATTAATAAAACACATAATATGGAAACTTATAAATTCAGCATTAATAATATATCATCAGAATATGTAAAACCATTTCATTAATATTGAAAACTTTGTTAAAGCATCACATTAGATATGACAGATAAGTGCATTTATTTTTCTGTGCACATAACTTTATACTAATAAATCACATTAACATTATAAATCACATTCGTTTCACTACTGGCAGTTACTCTAATGTATAAATTATACTTCAACATTATTTTACTCTTGTTAGCACATTGTCAATTCTGGTAGACAGATTGGTGTCCGCCACAAAATAAAACATGAGCACTTTTAAAATATGCGTCAGAGCAGCTTTACTCTAACTTACACTTTTAAAACGTGAATATGAATGTCTTCTAATGCTGACATCTGGGTCACTAAAAGCATTACTAAAATTTTACACTCCAACAATAGCAAGTTACACCATGAAGGATGTGTGGTTGGAAGAGTGTTTTGTTTTGAGCCAATATGTGAAGTATTTTCATATCATGTGTGATGACCACTGAGGTGAGGTTATCGTGTGTGATGACCACCAAGGTGCGATTATCTTGCGTGATGACCACTGAGGTGTGGTTATCGTACATGATGGCCACTGAGGTGTGGTTATCGTACGTGATGACCACCAAGGTGCGGTTTCCGTGTGTGATGACCACCAAGGTGGGATTATCTTGCGTGATGACCACTGAGGCACGGGTATTGTACGTGATGACCACTGAGGTGTGGTTATTGTATGTGATGACCACTGAGGTGTGGTTATCGTAGGTGATGACCACCGAGGTGTGGTTATCGTACGTGATGACCACCAAGGCGCGGTTATCGTGTGTGATGACCACCAAGGTGCGATTATCTTGCGTGATGACCGCTGAGGTGCCGGTATTGTACGTGATGACCACCGAGGTGTGGTCATAGTGCGTAGTGACCCTGATTTTCACATAGGTGGGTCTAATGGGAGGGGCCATGTGGGCGAAAGGACAATGGGTTGGAAAGCTACCCGAGCAAAAGCCAGTGGTTAGACTCATTGCAAGCATTTCTCCAGTCATTTTTGTGTGTCTAATACAACAGCATAACACAGGATACCTTTACACAGCATAAAAGAGCATAACGTAACAAAGAATAATATAGCACGGCAGTACAATATAGCATAACAACACAACATAAGAGATAGCTATATAGCGTAACGCAAAATTGCGTAACATAGCACAACGTAACGTAGCATAACATAAGAGAGAATAATATAACAGCATAACATAGGAGTATAAAGTAACATATCAGGACTTTTACAACACACCATAATACAGTACAACACTACGTAGAATAGCATAATATGACATAATATAAGAGCAATACTTAACATGGCATAACATAACATACCTGTGGTACTAGCCGACCACTACTAGTAACTCTAGTAGTGCACTTTTGTTTCGGTCTCCTACCGATACGCCCAATCCACCGGCTATTTGCGCCTTTCTGAGCAGGACATGCAAGTGGCTCTATCAATCAGTGGTCACAAAAGGCAACTTTACCCTTGTAAATCATTTTACTTACCTATGCCATTATTCTACAATGATCTAATATTTCACATGAGTAAATTCCACCCTACGAGTAGGGAGTGTGTGTTTCGGAGCCCTGGAAAGTTTTGTAACACCCATAATATTCTCAAAACTCCTCTTTTATCTGTTCCAAACCTGGAAATGGTCTGAGATTTATCCTGGGGGGGGGTGAATGAAGAAGAGAATCCTCCCAAATTAGTGGGGGTAAGGGCAATGGGTTTCTAAGAGGGGAAAATATCTTTCCCATGGATAAAAAATTCACCACTTCACAAAAGTGATGGCGTTTCCCTATGCATAACTGTGGAACGCGTAGGATTACATATGTAGATCGAGCAGGAACATTACAACTGTCTCAGTTTACCAGGAGTACTTTTGGAAACTTTTGCTATTAAATTTTTGCCCCTGCAAGGTCATAGTCACGCAGGTGCAGATGTATGACTTTTTTTGTGAGTTAGATGAAATATATTTATTTATACACAGCAATAAATACACTTACATTGGTGTTTCCAAGCGCTTTATAGGCTTGAGAGAGCAAGGCAACAGAGCTAGAGAAGTAGCCAGTCTGCGTTTAGATAAAACAGTCTTCTGGTCACAAAACAGGAGTCTTCACTGCTTCGATGGCTTCATGAAGTCCTGGTTGGTTGGCGTGCAGTGCTTGGACTCCAGAGTGAGGTCCCTTGTGAGTCGAGGGTCCTTCCTCTGAAGCTCAATGTCTCATCTTCTCTAAAGAGCTCATCTTTATAGAGACCAGTCTTAGGGCCTGATTTAAATTTTGGCGGATGGATTACTCTGTCACCACAGTGATGGGTAGCCCATCAGCTGAAGTATAAATCCCATAGGATATAATTAGATTTATATTTTAGCGGCCGGGGTATCCGTCACCGTTGGGACGGAGTAACCCGTCTGCCAATATCTAAATCAGGCACTTAGGCATTAATTTGGCTGGTGAGGAGAACGTCTTTCTTAAAGTAATCTGGGGGGTGCCTCGTAAGGCTTTGTGGGCTAGGAATGGCGCCCTGAAGTCTCTCCGTTTTTTGACAAGGAGGTAGAGGGATTTTTCAAGCTGCAGTGATGTGGGGCTACATTACTCCCCTGCTTCTTGGCATTAAAAGCTAGTCAATCTTCATGGAATTCTCAATCCACGTCAACAGATGTGCTGTGAGAGTCCTACGTATTGTCAGATATCTGTTTTTTCTGAATGTCTTGAAGCAAAATATTTAAACGAGCGGCTCCCTGAACTATAAACGTTTTCCTTTATTTTGCCCTTGTACCCCAAATCACTACCCACTTCAGAATCCTAAAAAGCTCCTATCCCCTCAAATCAATTCTGACATTTGAACCATAAAAGTCCCCTCATACCCAAATCACTACCCAACCCCGAAACGTAAAAAAATAATCCACCCCAAATCACTATCCACCACCGAATTTTAAACCCCTTCTACCATGAAAGCACTAACTACCCCTGAACCCTAAAATATCCTAACCCCTCAAATTACTACCCACCTTTAAGCCCTAAAAATCCCCTTAATTCCAAATCACTACCCAACCATGAACCCTAAAAAGCACCCCAAAACACGACTTCCTTCTGAACACTAAAAAACTCTTACCCCCAAAAACCCACCATCCTTGAACCCTAAAAAGCCTTGTGAATAAACCAAAAAAGTTAAATGAATTTAAATAGAAAAGTAATTTTAAAATTAACTACACTAGGTAATATTTAACTAAATATGTATTAGAGATAATTAATCGTACATTTAAAATAATTACTTAAAAACTATGTTTTTATTAAATTACTGTTACTTAAATAATATTTCCTTTAATTTATTTATTACTATACTTCAAATAACTACTGCTTACATAAAATGAAATTATGAACTTTAGTCTTTCATGTATTTTAATAATTAAATAAATACCTACATAATAAAGTACTACTGATATGAAGGCCATATATCTTGCTTGCAAAGTAACAGCTCCCGGTCTAAGGCCCGGACCATTATATAATAACTGCAGGTATAAAGCAAAAGTTAAAATGGTAGCGCCCCATTTCTAAGACCTAGCTCCAAAGCTGGTATTTTTCCACCAAGGCGCTGCGAGCAGCAACAATTGAGGGTGCATGGGCAGTAAAGATTTTCAGCAACAATAGTGACCCAGCACAAGGGACGGCCTAGTGACAGTGCATAGCACTGTAAAGTGAATGTGCCTCGAGTCTGGTGACCGGTGTAGAGCACTGAGTGCCTCAGTGTCCTGATCACAGCGTTGAGGTTTTCTTTACAAACTGAACATCCAATTTTACACTCATTAGGGTCTGCTCTGTAAAAAGAAGTCCTATATATAAAGAATTTAAGCTGTGGAGATGATAAAGAACAAATTCCCAAACCACAGAAGCATGCCTGGACTTGGGAACCAGGGACAGAATCTTCTGTAACATCTAACTCAGAAAGAGGTTGGATGACTTAGGGCATGATTTAGAACTCGGTGGATGGGTTACTCCAGCACAACGATGACGGATATCCCGTCCTCTGAAATCTAAATCCCATTATCTTCTATGGGATTTAGATTTCAGTGGATGGGATATCCATCACCGTTGTGACGGAGTAACACGTCCTCCGAGATCTAGATTAGGCCCTTAATTGTTTTAACCTGGCTATCACCTAAGCTAGACCACAAGAGTTTTGACCTTAGCAACTGGAGGAGTTTGGTCTCCTGATGAAGTAGGATTGGGGCTCAAGGAGGTACTTAAGCCCAAGAGTAGTACCTCTGTCTTTATGGCTTTCAACTTTCAATTGCTGTTTGCTTTCTAGTGTATGGTAGATTCTAAAGAGTCTTGACGGTGATTGTCATAATTATCACTTTTACTTTGAGTGTTTTGAAAGTTTAAAAAAACACATACAATTGATATCATTAAGCAATGTAGAGTTTGAGAAACCATGGGCCTGTTTTAAGGTTTGGCAGACTGCACTCCATCTGTCAGCATAGCAGAGGACATTAAATCTAACATCCTGACAGACCACGGTTCACCAGACTTAGGGATGACCATCAGCCCAGCGGTTGTCGGTGTACATAGAAATGAACTGCTTTCACAGCCAGTCCTTTCAATGCACATAAATATGGTGGACGTCTTCCTTTTGTTTGGACAGCTGTCCGCCAAACATTTACCAAGTTACAGTTTTTTCAGAGACAAACTCCTAAACCGGGAGTTTGTTTCCGAAACACAAAACAATAATTGCCCCCAATCCCTGGGAGATAGCTCCCAGGGGCAGGGGGGTCATTATTTTGTTCTGTTCCTCACTACCAGGTTTTTCCTGGTGGTGAGGGGCAGAAAAATAAAAGACATTCCACCATCCACCCTAAATAGGGCCGATGGTGGAATGACCTCTCTCGGGTGGTCCCTATTCAGTCAGAGGAAATTGCTGTGGATGGAGCCAACAAGGTCTCCGTCCACAGAAAATGTATGGTCTCTAAATGAGGCAGGCGGAACAAAAGTTTGGTGGACAGAGTACTCTGTCGCAAATGCAACCAAACTTTAAATTGGGCCCTATTTACATGGTGAAAATGCGACCATTTAATACCTCAGGACAACTCCTTACAGAAATATCACAAACACCTTTGATAAGTTCCTCACCCCCCAAACTGAGAAAGACAAAATTGGAGCCGAAAGCCAAGAACAAATGGTTCAATGCACAACTCTCAAAACTAATATGAGAATGTTGCCTACTGGATAATCAATTGCAGAAGTCACTTATGGAGGAGGGCATTATAAAATAAGAAGAAGGAGTTCCCAAAAAGCCATCAAAAGAGCCAAAAGGGCACCTTGTATTGAAAGGGCCAACAGAGCCCCAACCCAACCAGAATAAACCTATAAATCTTTAGCAGGTGTAAGGAACTGATGAAACCAGAAGCTCAAAAGACAACACATCCCAATAACTTTTTTTGCACACAGAAATTGCCAAACCCTGTCTTTTCATCACACTTAACTATGACCATCGCTTTACACCCCCATCCACCCACCTCCAATTACAGCCCTCCATTCTGCACTCAACTTGATGGAAGAATACCAGATGCTAGCACCATTGTGTAAAATCAAAGCATTTAACGTGGAAGCAGAACCTGCCCTGCAGCCCCCAGCAAGCAAATCCTTCTGGGAGCTTACATCACAAATGTATCAAATGCTTCTCTTTCCAGGGGAAGTATCCACAGCTGGAAGAAACTGGGCATTATTATGCACCTCCTGAAAAACTAATAGCAAACCCATAAGACCTCTCCACCTGGCCAATCTCTCACCTGCCTTCCCGGGCAATATCTTGGAGAAGGAGGTAAAAAGGTAACACTATGTTGAGCAAAACCATCTCCTACAGGGCCTACAAACAGGCTTCAAAAGTATACGCGGAACAGGAACTGTACTTGCTGGTATCAAGGAGATCCTCCTTATCACCCTAGATAAAGTCAAGCAATCCATTGTAATACTCCTAGCATCTTATGACATTGTGGATGTGTAGAATCTCACGCAAGAGCCTCAACAAACACACAGAGATATCTGGGCAGACGTCTAAGAAAGAGCTTTTCTTTCCTCCACGACTGCAACCATCACGTTTGCTCTTCAGCTTTTGTGGTGACATGCCACAGGGACACCCCATGTGTTTAACATCTGCATGACCCCCTTGGGTCCTACGTTATTGAGTCTCCATGTCCATTGCCAAATGTTGGCCAATGACAACCCAATTCAACCAAAGCAGGAATCTAAACAAACATCACAGAATGTGAAGATCACACATTCTGCTGCATCATGCAGTGGCAGGGATGAGCAACACCTGCCAGTTTTCATCTGATCCAAAAAAGACACAATTGCCTTTTGGGATTTAGGAAATCCACTATGTGTGATTCCAAAAGTATAGGGAACACAACCCAATAGTCACAAGCAGCACACCGCTGGCACTAGCAGCATATGCCATCTCACGGGTTGCCATGATGTGGTGTGGTATGGATTGCCGGAGCTGTACCAACAGCAACGCAGCTGACAGCTATAGGTCCTGTCGCATCACAGCCTGCATCAAGAGGAGTGGCTGAAATT